>NW_027276812.1:0-34850 GCF_030028105.1 Mobula birostris | reverse complement strand
TATGAATCTATGACTCTGTGATGTATTACTCTATGACTCTGTGCTGTAGTGCTCTATGCTTCTATGACTCTCTGCTGTAGTGCTCTATGACTCTATGCTGTAGTGCTCTATGACTCTGTGCTCTAGCGCTCTATGATTCTATAACTCTCTGCTGTAGTGCTCTATGACACTGTGCTGTAGTGCTCTATGGCTCTATGACTCTGTGCTATAATGCTCTATGGCTCTATGACTCTGTGCTGTTGTGCTCTATCACTCTATGACTCTGTGCTGTAGTGCTCTAAGGCTCTATGACTCTGTGCTGTTGTGCTCTATGATTCTATCACTCTATGCTATAGTGCTCTATGACTCTGTGCTCTACTGCTCTATGATTCTATGACTCTGTGCTGTAGTGCTCTATCACTCTATGACACTGTGCTGTAGTGCTCTATGACTCTATGCTGTAGTGCTCTATGACTCCAAGACTATGCTGTATGTGCTCTATGAATCTGTGACTCTGTGCTATTGTACTCTATGATTCTATTACACTGTGCTATAGTGCTCTATGACTCTGTGCTGTAGTGCTCTATGACTATGACTCAATCCTGTAGTGCTCTATGACTCTGTGCTGTTGTGCTCTATGACTCTATGACTCTGTGCTGTTGTGATCTATGGTTCTATGACTCTGTGCTGTAGGGCTCTATGACTCTGTGCTGTTGTGCTCTATGATTCTATCACTCTCTGCTGTAGTGCTCTATGACTCTGTGCTGTAGTGCTCTATGACTCTGTGCTGTAGTGCTCTATGACTCTACAACTCTGTGCCTTAGTGCTCTATAACTGTGCTGTGGTGCTCTATGACTCCATGACTCTGTGCTATAGTGCTCTATGACTCTGTGCTGTAATGCTCTGTCACTCTATGACTCTGTGCTCTAGTGCTCTGTGAGTCTATGCTGTAGTGCTCTATGACTCTGTGCTATTGTGCTCTATGACTCTATGACTCTGTTCTGTAGTGCTGTCTGACTCTATGATTCTGTGCTGTAATGCTCTGTGACTCTGTGCTGTAGTGCTCTATGACACTATGACTCTGTGCTGTAGTGCTCTATGACTCTATGCTGTAGTGCTCTATGACTCTGTGCTCTAGCGCTCTATGATTCTATAACTCTCTGCTGTAGTGCTCTATGACTCTGTGCTGTAGTGCTCTATGACTCCATGACTCTGTGCTATAGTACCCTATGATTCTTTGACACTGTGCTGTAGTGCTCTATGACTATGACTCAATCTTGTAGTGCTCTATGACTCTGTGCTGTTGTGCTCTATGACTCTATGACTCTGTGCTGTTGTGCTCTATGGTTCTATGACTCTGTGCTGTAGGGCTCTATGACTCTGTGCTGTTGTGCTCTATGATTCTATCACTCTCTGCTGTAGTGCTCTATGACTCTATGCTGTAGTGCTCTAAGACTCTGTGCTGTAGTGCTCTGTGACTCTATGACTCTGTGCTGTAGTGCTCTCTGACTCTGTGCTGTGGTGCTCTATGACTCTATGACCCTGTCTGTAGTGCTCTGTGAGTCTGTGCTGTAGTGCTGTATGACTCTATGACTCTGTGTTGTAGTGCTCTATGACTCTGTGCTGTAGTGCTCTATGACTGTGCAGTAGTGCTCTCTGACTGTGCTTTAGTGCTCTATGACTCTGCGCTGTACTGCCTTATCGCTCTATGACGCCTGTGCTATAGTACTCTATGTGCTGTAGTGCTCTGTGACTGTGCTGTAGTGCTCTATGACACTGTGCTGTAGTGCTCTATGACTCTATGACTCTGTGCTGTAGTGCTCTATGACTCTATGACTCTGTGCTGTAATGCTCTATCACTCTATCACTCGGTGCGGTAGTCCTCTTTGGCTCTATGACTCTGTGCTGTAGTGCTCCATGATTCTATGACTCTGTGCCGTAGTGCTCTATGACTCTATGACACTGTGCTGTAGTGCTCTGTGACTTTGTGCTGTAGTGCTCTATGACTCGATGACTGTGCTGTAGTGCTCTATGTCTCTATGACGTCTGTGCTGTCGTGCTCTATGACTCTATGACTCTGTGCTGTAGTACTCTATGATTCTATGACTCTGTGCTGTAGTACTCTATGACTCTGTGCTATAGTACTCTATGATTCTATGACTCTGTTCTGTAGTGCTCTATGATTCTATGACTCTGTGCTGCAGTGCTCTATGACTCCAAGACTGTGCTGTAGTGCTCTATGACTCTGTGCTGTACTGCTCTATGATTCTACGACTCTGTGCTGTAGTGCTCTATGACTCTATGACTCTGCGCTGTAGTGCTCTACCACTCTGTGCTGCAGTGCTCTATGACTCTATGACTCTGTGCTATAGTACTCTATAATTCTATGACTCTGTGCTGTAGTGCTCTATGACTCTGTGCTGTAGTGCTCTATGACTATGACTCTGTGCTGTAGTGCTCTATGACTCTATGACTCTGTGCTGTTGTGCTCTATGCTTCTATGACTCTGTGCTGTAGGGCTCTATGACTCTGTGCTGTTGTGCTCTATGATTCTATCACTCTCTGCTGTAGTGCTCTATGACTCTGTGCTGTAGTGCTCTATGACTCTATGCTGTAGTGCTCTATGACTCTGTGCTGTAGTGCTCTATGACTCTACGACTCTGTGCTGTAGTGCTCTATGACTCTGTGCTGTAATGCTCTATCACTCTATGACTCTGTGCTCTAGTGCTCTGTGAGTCTATGACTCTGTGCTTTAGTGCTCTATGATTCTATGACTCTGTGCTTTAGTGCTCTTTGAATCTATGACTCTGTGCTGTAGTGCTCTATGTCTATTTGACCCTGTGCTCTAGTGCTCTATGACTCTGTGCTGTAGTGTTCTGTGACTCTGTGCTGTAGTGCTCTATGACTCTATGACTCTGTGCTGTAGTGCTCTATGACTATGCTGTAGTGCTCTATGACTCTATGACTCTATGCTGTAGTGCTCTATGACTCCAAGACTGTGCTGTAGTGCTCTATGACTCTGTGACTCTGTGCCTATTGTACTCTATGATTCTATTACTCTGTGCTTTAGTGCTCTATGACTCTGTGACTGTGTGCTGTAGTGCTCTATGACTCTATGACTCTGTGCTGTAGTGCTCTTTGACTCTGTTCTGTAGTGCTCTATGATCCTATCACTCTGTGCTGTAGTGCTCTATGACTCTGTGCTGTAGTGTTCTGTGACTCTGTGCTGTAGTGTTCTATGACTCTATCACTCTGTTGCTGTAGTGCTCTGTGACCTATGCCTGTAGTGCTCTATCACTCTATGACTCTATGCTGTAGTGCTCTATGACTCCAAGACTGTGCTGTTGTGCTCTATGACTCTGTGCTATTGTACTCTATAATTCTATTACTCTGTGCTGTAGGGCTCTATCACTCTGTGCTGCAGTGCTCTATGACTCTATGACTCTGTGCTATAGTACTCTATGATTCTATGACTCTGTGCTGTAGTGCTCTATGACTCTGTGCTCTAGCGCTCTATGATTCTATATCTCTGTACTGTAGTGCTCTATGACTCTCTGCTGTAGTGCTCTATGACTATGACTCTGTGCTGTAGTGCTCTATGACTCTGTGCTGTACTGCTCTATGATTTCTATGACTCTGTGCTGTAGTGTTCTGTGACTCTGTGCTGTAGTGCTCTATGACTCTATGACTCTGTGCTGTAGTGCTCTATGACTATGCTGTAGTGCTCTATGACTCTATGACTCTATGCTGTAGTGCTCTATGACTCCAAGACTGTGCTGTAGTGCTCTATGACTCTGTGACTCTGTGCTATTGTACTCTATGATTCTATTACTCTGTGCTTTAGTGCTCTATGACTCTGTGACTGTGTGCTGTAGTGCTCTATGACTCTATGACTCTGTGCTGTAGTGCTCTTTGACTCTGTTCTGTAGTGCTCTATGATCCTATCACTCTGTGCTGTAGTGCTCTATGACTCTGTGCTGTAGTGTTCTGTGACTCTGTGCTGTAGTGTTCTATGACTCTATCACTCTGTGCTGTAGTGCTCTGTGACTATGCTGTAGTGCTCTATCACTCTATGACTCTATGCTGTAGTGCTCTATGACTCCAAGACTGTGCTGTTGTGCTCTATGACTCTGTGCTATTGTACTCTATAATTCTATTACTCTGTGCTGTAGGGCTCTATCACTCTGTGCTGCAGTGCTCTATGACTCTATGACTCTGTGCTATAGTACTCTATGACTCTATGACTCTGTGCTGTAGTGCTCTATGACTCTGTGCTGTAGTGCTCTATGACTATGACTCTGTGCTGTAGTGTTCTATGACTCTGTGCTGTAGTGCTCTATCAGTCTGTGCTGCAGTGCTCTATGACTCTATGACTCTGTGCTATAGTACTCTATGATTCTATGACTCTGTGCTGTAGTGCTCTATCATTCTATGCCTCTGTGCTTTAGTGCTCTATGACTCTGTGCTGTAGTGCTCTATGAATCTATCCCTCTGTGCTGTATTGCTCTATGACTCTGTGCTGTCGTGCTCTATGGCTCTATGAATCTGTGCTGTAGTGCTCTATGACTCTGTACTGTTGTGCTCTATGCTTCTATGACTCTCTGCTGTAGTGCTCTATGACTCTATGCTGTAGTGCTCTATGACTCTGTGCTCTAGCGCTCTATGATTCTATAACTCTCTGCTGTAGTGCTCTATGACTCTGTGCTGTAGTGCTCTATGGCTCTATGACTCTGTGCTGTAATGCTCTATGGCTCTATGACTCCGTGCTGTTGTGCTCTATCACTCTATGACTCTGTGCTGTAGTGCTCTAAGGCTCTATGACTCTGTGCTGTTGTGCTCTATGATTCTATCACTCTCTGCTGTAGTGCTCTATGACTCTGTGCTGTAGTGCTCTATGACTCTATGCTATAGTGCTCTATGACTCTGTGCTCTACTGCTCTATGATTCTATGACTCTGTGCTGTAGTGCTCTATGACTCTATGACTCTGTGCTGTAGTGCTCTATCACTCTATGACACTGTGCTGTAGTGCTCTGTGAGTCTATGACTCTATGCAGTAGTGCTCTATGACTCCAAGACTGTGCTGTAGTGCTCTATGAATCTGTGACTCTGTGCTATTGTACTCTATGATTCTATTACACTGTGCTATAGTGCTCTATGACTCTGTGCTGTAGTGCTCTATGACTCCATGACTCTGTGCTATAGTACTCTGTGATTCTATGACTCTGTGCTGTAGTGCTCTATGACTATGACTCAATCCTGTAGTGCTCTATGACTCTGTGCTGTTGTGCTCTATGACTCTATGGACTCTGTGCTGTTGTGCTCTATGGTTCTATGACTCTGTGCTGTAGGGCTCTATGACTCTGTGCTGTTGTGCTCTATGATTCTATCACTCTCTGCTGTAGTGCTCTATGACTCTGTGCTGTAGTGCTCTATGACTCTATGCTGTAGTGCTCTATGACTCTGTGCTGTAGTGCTCTATGACTCTACGACTCTGTGCTGCAGTGCTCTATGACTCTGTGCTGTAATGCTCTATCACTCTATGACTCTGTGCTCTAGTGCTCTGTGAGTCTATGACTCTGTGCTTTAGTGCTCTATGATTCTATGACTCTGTGCTTTAGTGCTCTTTGAATCTATGACTCTGTGCTGTAGTGCTCTATGTCTATTTGACCCTGTGCTCTAGTGCTCTATGACTCTGTGCTGTAGTGTTCTGTGACTCTGTGCTGTAGTGCTCTATGACTCTATGACTCTGTGCTGTAGTGCTCTATGACTATGCTGTAGTGCTCTATGACTCTATGACTCTATGCTGTAGTGCTCTATGACTCCAAGACTGTGCTGTAGTGCTCTATGACTCTGTGACTCTGTGCTATTGTACTCTATGATTCTATTACTCTGTGCTTTAGTGCTCTATGACTCTGTGACTGTGTGCTGTAGTGCTCTATGACTCTATGACTCTGTGCTGTTGTGCTCTCTGACTCTGTTCTGTAGTGCTCTATGATCCTATCACTCTGTGCTGTAGTGCTCTATGACTCTGTGCTGTAGTGTTCTGTGACTCTGTGCTGTAGTGTTCTATGACTCTATCACTCTGTGCTGTAGTGCTCTGTGACTATGCTGTACTGCTCTATCACTCTATGACTCTATGCTGTAGTGCTCTATGACTCTCCAAGACTGTGCTGTTGTGCTCTATGACTCTGTGCTATTGTACTCTATAATTCTATTACTCTGTGCTGTAGTGCTCTATCACTCTGTGCTGCAGTGCTCTATGACTCTATGACTCTGTGCTATAGTACTCTATGATTCTATGACTCTGTGCTGTAGTGCTCTATGACTCTGTGCTCTAGCGCTCTATGATTCTATATCTCTGTACTGTAGTGCTCTATGACTCTCTGCTGTAGTGCTCTATGACTATGACTCTGTGCTGTAGTGCTCTATGACTCTGTGCTGTTGTGCTCTATGACTCTATGACTCTGTGCTGTAATGCTCTATGACTCCAAGCCTGTGCTGTAGTGCTCTATGACTCTGTGACTCTGTGCTATTGTACTCTATAATTCTACTACTCTGTGCTGTAGTGCTCTATCACTCTGTGCTGCAGTGCTCTATGACTCTATGTCTCTGTGCTATAGTGCTCTATCACTCTGTGCTGTAGTGCCCTATGAATCTATGACTCTGTGATGTATTACTCTATGACTCTGTGCTGTAGTGCTCTATGCTTCTATGACTCTCTGCTGTAGTGCTCTATGACTCTATGCTGTAGTGCTCTATGACTCTGTGCTCTAGCGCTCTATGATTCTATAACTCTCTGCTGTAGTGCTCTATGACACTGTGCTGTAGTGCTCTATGGCTCTATGACTCTGTGCTATAATGCTCTATGGCTCTATGACTCTGTGCTGTTGTGCTCTATCACTCTATGACTCTGTGGCTGTAGTGCTCTAAGCTCTATGACTCTGTGCTGTTGTGCTCTATGATTCTATCACTCTATGCTATAGTGCTCTATGACTCTGTGCTCTACTGCTCTATGATTCTATGACTCTGTGCTGTAGTGCTCTATCACTCTATGACACTGTGCTGTAGTGCTCTATGACTCTATGCTGTAGTGCTCTATGACTCCAAGACTATGCTGTAGTGCTCTATGAATCTGTGACTCTGTGCTATTGTACTCTATGATTCTATTACACTGTGCTATAGTGCTCTATGACTCTGTGCTGTAGTGCTCTATGACTATGACTCAATCCTGTAGTGCTCTATGACTCTGTGCTGTTGTGCTCTATGACTCTATGACTCTGTGCTGTTGTGATCTATGGTTCTATGACTCTGTGCTGTAGGGCTCTATGACTCTGTGCTGTTGTGCTCTATGATTCTATCACTCTCTGCTGTAGTGCTCTATGACTCTGTGCTGTTAGTGCTCTATGACTCTGTGCTGTAGTGCTCTATGACTCTACAACTCTGTGCCTTAGTGCTCTATAACTGTGCTGTGGTGCTCTATGACTCCATGACTCTGTGCTATAGTGCTCTATGACTCTGTGCTGTAATGCTCTGTCACTCTATGACTCTGTGCTCTAGTGCTCTGTGAGTCTATGCTGTAGTGCTCTATGACTCTGTGCTATTGTGCTCTATGACTCTATGACTCTGTTCTGTAGTGCTGTCTGACTCTATGATTCTGTGCTGTAATGCTCTGTGACTCTGTGCTGTAGTGCTCTATGACACTATGACTCTGTGCTGTAGTGCTCTATGACTCTATGCTGTAGTGCTCTATGACTCTGTGCTCTAGCGCTCTATGATTCTATAACTCTCTGCTGTAGTGCTCTATGACTCTGTGCTGTAGTGCTCTATGACTCCATGACTCTGTGCTATAGTACTCTATGATTCTTTGACACTGTGCTGTAGTGCTCTATGACTATGACTCAATCTTGTAGTGCTCTATGACTCTGTGCTGTTGTGCTCTATGACTCTATGACTCTGTGCTGTTGTGCTCTATGGTTCTATGACTCTGTGCTGTAGGGCTCTATGACTCTGTGCTGTTGTGCTCTATGATTCTATCACTCTCTGCTGTAGTGCTCTATGACTCTATGCTGTAGTGCTCTAAGACTCTGTGCTGTAGTGCTCTGTGACTCTATGACTCTGTGCTGTAGTGCTCTCTGACTCTGTGCTGTGGTGCTCTATGACTCTATGACCCTGTCTGTAGTGCTCTGTGAGTCTGTGCTGTAGTGCTGTATGACTCTATGACTCTGTGTTGTAGTGCTCTATGACTCTGTGCTGTAGTGCTCTATGACTGTGCAGTAGTGCTCTCTGACTGTGCTTTAGTGCTCTATGACTCTGCGCTGTACTGCCTTATCGCTCTATGACGCTGTGCTATAGTACTCTATGTGCTGTAGTGCTCTGTGACTGTGCTGTAGTGCTCTATGACACTGTGCTGTAGTGCTCTATGACTCTATGACTCTGTGCTGTAGTGCTCTATGACTCTATGACTCTGTGCTGTAATGCTCTATCACTCTATCACTCGGTGCGGTAGTCCTCTTTGGCTCTATGACTCTGTGCTGTAGTGCTCCATGATTCTATGACTCTGTGCCGTAGTGCTCTATGACTCTATGACACTGTGCTGTAGTGCTCTGTGACTTTGTGCTGTAGTGCTCTATGACTCGATGACTGTGCTGTAGTGCTCTATGTCTCTATGAGTCTGTGCTGTCGTGCTCTATGACTCTATGACTCTGTGCTGTAGTACTCTATGATTCTATGACTCTGTGCTGTAGTACTCTATGACTCTGTGCTATAGTACTCTATGATTTCTATGACTCTGTTCTGTAGTGCTCTATGATTCTATGACTCTGTGCTGCAGTGCTCTATGACTCCAAGACTGTGCTGTAGTGCTCTATGACTCTGTGCTGTACTGCTCTATGATTCTACGACTCTGTGCTGTAGTGCTCTATGACTCTATGACTCTGCGCTGTAGTGCTCTACCACTCTGTGCTGCAGTGCTCTATGACTCTATGACTCTGTGCTATAGTACTCTATAATTCTATGACTCTGTGCTGTAGTGCTCTATGACTCTGTGCTGTAGTGCTCTATGACTATGACTCTGTGCTGTAGTGCTCTATGACTCTATGACTCTGTGCTGTTGTGCTCTATGCTTCTATGACTCTGTGCTGTAGGGCTCTATGACTCTGTGCTGTTGTGCTCTATGATTCTATCACTCTCTGCTGTAGTGCTCTATGACTCTGTGCTGTAGTGCTCTATGACTCTATGCTGTAGTGCTCTATGAATCTGTGCTGTAGTGCTCTATGACTCTACGACTCTGTGCTGTAGTGCTCTATGACTCTGTGCTGTAATGCTCTATCACTCTATGACTCTGTGCTCTAGTGCTCTGTGAGTCTATGACTCTGTGCTTTAGTGCTCTATGATTCTATGACTCTGTGCTTTAGTGCTCTTTGAATCTATGACTCTGTGCTGTAGTGCTCTATGTCTATTTGACCCTGTGCTCTAGTGCTCTATGACTCTGTGCTGTAGTGTTCTGTGACTCTGTGCTGTAGTGCTCTATGACTCTATGACTCTGTGCTGTAGTGCTCTATGACTATGCTGTAGTGCTCTATGACTCTATGACTCTATGCTGTAGTGCTCTATGACTCCAAGACTGTGCTGTAGTGCTCTATGACTCTGTGACTCTGTGCTATTGTACTCTATGATTCTATTACTCTGTGCTTTAGTGCTCTATGACTCTGTGACTGTGTGCTGTAGTGCTCTATGACTCTATGACTCTGTGCTGTAGTGCTCTTTGACTCTGTTCTGTAGTGCTCTATGATCCTATCACTCTGTGCTGTAGTGCTCTATGACTCTGTGCTGTAGTGTTCTGTGACTCTGTGCTGTAGTGTTCTATGACTCTATCACTCTGTGCTGTAGTGCTCTGTGACTATGCTGTAGTGCTCTATCACTCTATGACTCTATGCTGTAGTGCTCTATGACTCCAAGACTGTGCTGTTGTGCTCTATGACTCTGTGCTATTGTACTCTATAATTCTATTACTCTGTGCTGTAGGGCTCTATCACTCTGTGCTGCAGTGCTCTATGACTCTATGACTCTGTGCTATAGTACTCTATGATTCTATGACTCTGTGCTGTAGTGCTCTATGACTCTGTGCTCTAGCGCTCTATGATTCTATATCTCTGTACTGTAGTGCTCTATGACTCTCTGCTGTAGTGCTCTATGACTATGACTCTGTGCTGTAGTGCTCTATGACTCTGTGCTGTACTGCTCTATGATTCTATGACTCTGTGCTGTAGTGTTCTGTGACTCTGTGCTGTAGTGCTCTATGACTCTATGACTCTGTGCTGTAGTGCTCTATGACTATGCTGTAGTGCTCTATGACTCTATGACTCTATGCTGTAGTGCTCTATGACTCCAAGACTGTGCTGTAGTGCTCTATGACTCTGTGACTCTGTGCTATTGTACTCTATGATTCTATTACTCTGTGCTTTAGTGCTCTATGACTCTGTGACTGTGTGCTGTAGTGCTCTATGACTCTATGACTCTGTGCTGTAGTGCTCTTTGACTCTGTTCTGTAGTGCTCTATGATCCTATCACTCTGTGCTGTAGTGCTCTATGACTCTGTGCTGTAGTGTTCTGTGACTCTGTGCTGTAGTGTTCTATGACTCTATCACTCTGTGCTGTAGTGCTCTGTGACTATGCTGTAGTGCTCTATCACTCTATGACTCTATGCTGTAGTGCTCTATGACTCCAAGACTGTGCTGTTGTGCTCTATGACTCTGTGCTATTGTACTCTATAATTCTATTACTCTGTGCTGTAGGGCTCTATCACTCTGTGCTGCAGTGCTCTATGACTCTATGACTCTGTGCTATAGTACTCTATGATTCTATGACTCTGTGCTGTAGTGCTCTATGACTCTGTGCTGTAGTGCTCTATGACTATGACTCTGTGCTGTAGTGTTCTATGACTCTGTGCTGTAGTGCTCTATCAGTCTGTGCTGCAGTGCTCTATGACTCTATGACTCTGTGCTATAGTACTCTATGATTCTATGACTCTGTGCTGTAGTGCTCTATCATTCTATGCCTCTGTGCTTTAGTGCTCTATGACTCTGTGCTGTAGTGCTCTATGAATCTATCCCTCTGTGCTGTATTGCTCTATGACTCTGTGCTGTAGTGCTCTATGGCTCTATGAATCTGTGCTGTAGTGCTCTATGACTCTGTACTGTTGTGCTCTATGCTTCTATGACTCTCTGCTGTAGTGCTCTATGACTCTATGCTGTAGTGCTCTATGACTCTGTGCTCTAGCGCTCTATGATTCTATAACTCTCTGCTGTAGTGCTCTATGACTCTGTGCTGTAGTGCTCTATGGCTCTATGACTCTGTGCTGTAATGCTCTATGGCTCTATGACTCCGTGCTGTTGTGCTCTATCACTCTATGACTCTGTGCTGTAGTGCTCTAAGGCTCTATGACTCTGTGCTGTTGTGCTCTATGATTCTATCACTCTCTGCTGTAGTGCTCTATGACTCTGTGCTGTAGTGCTCTATGACTCTATGCTATAGTGCTCTATGACTCTGTGCTCTACTGCTCTATGATTCTATGACTCTGTGCTGTAGTGCTCTATGACTCTATGACTCTGTGCTGTAGTGCTCTATCACTCTATGACACTGTGCTGTAGTGCTCTGTGAGTCTATGACTCTATGCAGTAGTGCTCTATGACTCCAAGACTGTGCTGTAGTGCTCTATGAATCTGTGACTCTGTGCTATTGTACTCTATGATTCTATTACACTGTGCTATAGTGCTCTATGACTCTGTGCTGTAGTGCTCTATGACTCCATGACTCTGTGCTATAGTACTCTGTGATTCTATGACTCTGTGCTGTAGTGCTCTATGACTATGACTCAATCCTGTAGTGCTCTATGACTCTGTGCTGTTGTGCTCTATGACTCTATGACTCTGTGCTGTTGTGCTCTATGGTTCTATGACTCTGTGCTGTAGGGCTCTATGACTCTGTGCTGTTGTGCTCTATGATTCTATCACTCTCTGCTGTAGTGCTCTATGACTCTGTGCTGTAGTGCTCTATGACTCTATGCTGTAGTGCTCTATGACTCTGTGCTGTAGTGCTCTATGACTCTACGACTCTGTGCTGCAGTGCTCTATGACTCTGTGCTGTAATGCTCTATCACTCTATGACCTCTGTGCTCTAGTGCTCTGTGAGTCTATGACTCTGTGCTTTAGTGCTCTATGATTCTATGACTCTGTGCTTTAGTGCTCTTTGAATCTATGACTCTGTGCTGTAGTGCTCTATGTCTATTTGACCCTGTGCTCTAGTGCTCTATGACTCTGTGCTGTAGTGTTCTGTGACTCTGTGCTGTAGTGCTCTATGACTCTATGACTCTGTGCTGTAGTGCTCTATGACTATGCTGTAGTGCTCTATGACTCTATGACTCTATGCTGTAGTGCTCTATGACTCCAAGACTGTGCTGTAGTGCTCTATGACTCTGTGACTCTGTGCTATTGTACTCTATGATTCTATTACTCTGTGCTTTAGTGCTCTATGACTCTGTGACTGTGTGCTGTAGTGCTCTATGACTCTATGACTCTGTGCTGTTGTGCTCTCTGACTCTGTTCTGTAGTGCTCTATGATCCTATCACTCTGTGCTGTAGTGCTCTATGACTCTGTGCTGTAGTGTTCTGTGACTCTGTGCTGTAGTGTTCTATGACTCTATCACTCTGTGCTGTAGTGCTCTGTGACTATGCTGTACTGCTCTATCACTCTATGACTCTATGCTGTAGTGCTCTATGACTCCAAGACTGTGCTGTTGTGCTCTATGACTCTGTGCTATTGTACTCTATAATTCTATTACTCTGTGCTGTAGTGCTCTATCACTCTGTGCTGCAGTGCTCTATGACTCTATGACTCTGTGCTATAGTACTCTATGATTCTATGACTCTGTGCTGTAGTGCTCTATGACTCTGTGCTCTAGCGCTCTATGATTCTATATCTCTGTACTGTAGTGCTCTATGACTCTCTGCTGTAGTGCTCTATGACTATGACTCTGTGCTGTAGTGCTCTATGACTCTGTGCTGTTGTGCTCTATGACTCTATGACTCTGTGCTGTAATGCTCTATGACTCCAAGCCTGTGCTGTAGTGCTCTATGACTCTGTGACTCTGTGCTATTGTACTCTATAATTCTACTACTCTGTGCTGTAGTGCTCTATCACTCTGTGCTGCAGTGCTCTATGACTCTATGTCTCTGTGCTATAGTGCTCTATCACTCTGTGCTGTAGTGCCCTATGAATCTATGACTCTGTGATGTATTACTCTATGACTCTGTGCTGTAGTGCTCTATGCTTCTATGACTCTCTGCTGTAGTGCTCTATGACTCTATGCTGTAGTGCTCTATGACTCTGTGCTCTAGCGCTCTATGATTCTATAACTCTCTGCTGTAGTGCTCTATGACACTGTGCTGTAGTGCTCTATGGCTCTATGACTCTGTGCTATAATGCTCTATGGCTCTATGACTCTGTGCTGTTGTGCTCTATCACTCTATGACTCTGTGCTGTAGTGCTCTAAGGCTCTATGACTCTGTGCTGTTGTGCTCTATGATTCTATCACTCTATGCTATAGTGCTCTATGACTCTGTGCTCTACTGCTCTATGATTCTATGACTCTGTGCTGTAGTGCTCTATCACTCTATGACACTGTGCTGTAGTGCTCTATGACTCTATGCTGTAGTGCTCTATGACTCCAAGACTATGCTGTAGTGCTCTATGAATCTGTGACTCTGTGGCTATTGTACTCTATGATTCTATTACACTGTGCTATAGTGCTCTATGACTCTGTGCTGTAGTGCTCTATGACTATGACTCAATCCTGTAGTGCTCTATGACTCTGTGCTGTTGTGCTCTATGACTCTATGACTCTGTGCTGTAGTGCTCCATGATTCTATGACTCTGTGCCGTAGTGCTCTATGACTCTATGACACTGTGCTGTAGTGCTCTGTGACTTTGTGCTGTAGTGCTCTATGACTCGATGACTGTGCTGTAGTGCTCTATGTCTCTATGAGTCTGTGCTGTCGTGCTCTATGACTCTATGACTCTGTGCTGTAGTACTCTATGATTCTATGACTCTGTGCTGTAGTACTCTATGACTCCTGTGCTATAGTACTCTATGATTCTATGACTCTGTTCTGTAGTGCTCTATGATTCTATGACTCTGTGCTGCAGTGCTCTATGACTCCAAGACTGTGCTGTAGTGCTCTATGACTCTGTGCTGTACTGCTCTATGATTCTACGACTCTGTGCTGTAGTGCTCTATGACTCTATGACTCTGCGCTGTAGTGCTCTACCACTCTGTGCTGCAGTGCTCTATGACTCTATGACTCTGTGCTATAGTACTCTATAATTCTATGACTCTGTGCTGTAGTGCTCTATGACTCTGTGCTGTAGTGCTCTATGACTATGACTCTGTGCTGTAGTGCTCTATGACTCTATGACTCTGTGCTGTTGTGCTCTATGCTTCTATGACTCTGTGCTGTAGGGCTCTATGACTCTGTGCTGTTGTGCTCTATGATTCTATCACTCTCTGCTGTAGTGCTCTATGACTCTGTGCTGTAGTGCTCTATGACTCTATGCTGTAGTGCTCTATGAATCTGTGCTGTAGTGCTCTATGACTCTACGACTCTGTGCTGTAGTGCTCTATGACTCTGTGCTGTAATGCTCTATCACTCTATGACTCTGTGCTCTAGTGCTCTGTGAGTCTATGACTCTGTGCTTTAGTGCTCTATGATTCTATGACTCTGTGCTTTAGTGCTCTTTGAATCTGACTCTGTGCTGTAGTGCTCTATGTCTATTTGACCCTGTGCTCTAGTGCTCTATGACTCTGTGCTGTAGTGTTCTGTGACTCTGTGCTGTAGTGCTCTATGACTCTATGACTCTGTGCTGTAGTGCTCTATGACTATGCTGTAGTGCTCTATGACTCTATGACTCTATGCTGTAGTGCTCTATGACTCCAAGACTGTGCTGTAGTGCTCTATGACTCTGTGACTCTGTGCTATTGTACTCTATGATTCTATTACTCTGTGCTTTAGTGCTCTATGACTCTGTGACTGTGTGCTGTAGTGCTCTATGACTCTATGACTCTGTGCTGTAGTGCTCTTTGACTCTGTTCTGTAGTGCTCTATGATCCTATCACTCTGTGCTGTAGTGCTCTATGACTCTGTGCTGTAGTGTTCTGTGACTCTGTGCTGTAGTGTTCTATGACTCTATCACTCTGTGCTGTAGTGCTCTGTGACTATGCTGTAGTGCTCTATCACTCTATGACTCTATGCTGTAGTGCTCTATGACTCCAAGACTGTGCTGTTGTGCTCTATGACTCTGTGCTATTGTACTCTATAATTCTATTACTCTGTGCTGTAGGGCTCTATCACTCTGTGCTGCAGTGCTCTATGACTCTATGACTCTGTGCTATAGTACTCTATGATTCTATGACTCTGTGCTGTAGTGCTCTATGACTCTGTGCTCTAGCGCTCTATGATTCTATATCTCTGTACTGTAGTGCTCTATGACTCTCTGCTGTAGTGCTCTATGACTATGACTCTGTGCTGTAGTGCTCTATGACTCTGTGCTGTACTGCTCTATGATTCTATGACTCTGTGCTGTAGTGTTCTGTGACTCTGTGCTGTAGTGCTCTATGACTCTATGACTCTGTGCTGTAGTGCTCTATGACTATGCTGTAGTGCTCTATGACTCTATGACTCTATGCTGTAGTGCTCTATGACTCCAAGACTGTGCTGTAGTGCTCTATGACTCTGTGACTCTGTGCTATTGTACTCTATGATTCTATTACTCTGTGCTTTAGTGCTCTATGACTCTGTGACTGTGTGCTGTAGTGCTCTATGACTCTATGACTCTGTGCTGTAGTGCTCTTTGACTCTGTTCTGTAGTGCTCTATGATCCTATCACTCTGTGCTGTAGTGCTCTATGACTCTGTGCTGTAGTGTTCTGTGACTCTGTGCTGTAGTGTTCTATGACTCTATCACTCTGTGCTGTAGTGCTCTGTGACTATGCTGTAGTGCTCTATCACTCTATGACTCTATGCTGTAGTGCTCTATGACTCCAAGACTGTGCTGTTGTGCTCTATGACTCTGTGCTATTGTACTCTATAATTCTATTACTCTGTGCTGTAGGGCTCTATCACTCTGTGCTGCAGTGCTCTATGACTCTATGACTCTGTGCTATAGTACTCTATGATTCTATGACTCTGTGCTGTAGTGCTCTATGACTCTGTGCTCTAGCGCTCTATGATTCTATATCTCTGTACTGTAGTGCTCTATGACTCTCTGCTGTAGTGCTCTATGACTATGACTCTGTGCTGTAGTGCTCTATGACTCTGTGCTGTACTGCTCTATGATTCTATGACTCTGTGCTGTAGTGTTCTGTGACTCTGTGCTGTAGTGCTCTATGACTCTATGACTCTGTGCTGTAGTGCTCTATGACTATGCTGTAGTGCTCTATGACTCTATGACTCTATGCTGTAGTGCTCTATGACTCCAAGACTGTGCTGTAGTGCTCTATGACTCTGTGACTCTGTGCTATTGTACTCTATGATTCTATTACTCTGTGCTTTAGTGCTCTATGACTCTGTGACTGTGTGCTGTAGTGCTCTATGACTCTATGACTCTGTGCTGTAGTGCTCTTTGACTCTGTTCTGTAGTGCTCTATGATCCTATCACTCTGTGCTGTAGTGCTCTATGACTCTGTGCTGTAGTGTTCTGTGACTCTGTGCTGTAGTGTTCTATGACTCTATCACTCTGTGCTGTAGTGCTCTGTGACTATGCTGTAGTGCTCTATCACTCTATGACTCTATGCTGTAGTGCTCTATGACTCCAAGACTGTGCTGTTTGTGCTCTATGACTCTGTGCTATTGTACTCTATAATTCTATTACTCTGTGCTGTAGGGCTCTATCACTCTGTGCTGCAGTGCTCTATGACTCTATGGACTCTGTGCTATAGTACTCTATGATTCTATGACTCTGTGCTGTAGTGCTCTATGACTCTGTGCTGTAGTGCTCTATGACTATGACTCTGTGCTGTAGTGTTCTATGACTCTGTGCTGTAGTGCTCTATCAGTCTGTGCTGCAGTGCTCTATGACTCTATGACTCTGTGCTATAGTACTCTATGATTCTATGACTCTGTGCTGTAGTGCTCTATCATTCTATGCCTCTGTGCTTTAGTGCTCTATGACTCTGTGCTGTAGTGCTCTATGAATCTATCCCTCTGTGCTGTATTGCTCTATGACTCTGTGCTGTCGTGCTCTATGGCTCTATGAATCTGTGCTGTAGTGCTCTATGACTCTGTACTGTTGTGCTCTATGCTTCTATGACTCTCTGCTGTAGTGCTCTATGACTCTATGCTGTAGTGCTCTATGACTCTGTGCTCTAGCGCTCTATGATTCTATAACTCTCTGCTGTAGTGCTCTATGACTCTGTGCTGTAGTGCTCTATGGCTCTATGACTCTGTGCTGTAATGCTCTATGGCTCTATGACTCCGTGCTGTTGTGCTCTATCACTCTATGACTCTGTGCTGTAGTGCTCTAAGGCTCTATGACTCTGTGCTGTTGTGCTCTATGATTCTATCACTCTCTGCTGTAGTGCTCTATGACTCTGTGCTGTAGTGCTCTATGACTCTATGCTATAGTGCTCTATGACTCTGTGCTCTACTGCTCTATGATTCTATGACTCTGTGCTGTAGTGCTCTATGACTCTATGACTCTGTGCTGTAGTGCTCTATCACTCTATGACACTGTGCTGTAGTGCTCTGTGAGTCTATGACTCTATGCAGTAGTGCTCTATGACTCCAAGACTGTGCTGTAGTGCTCTATGAATCTGTGACTCTGTGCTATTGTACTCTATGATTCTATTACACTGTGCTATAGTGCTCTATGACTCTGTGCTGTAGTGCTCTATGACTCCATGACTCTGTGCTATAGTACTCTGTGATTCTATGACTCTGTGCTGTAGTGCTCTATGACTATGACTCAATCCTGTAGTGCTCTATGACTCTGTGCTGTTGTGCTCTATGACTCTATGACTCTGTGCTGTTGTGCTCTATGGTTCTACGACTCTGTGCTGTAGGGCTCTATGACTCTGTGCTGTTGTGCTCTATGATTCTATCACTCTCTGCTGTAGTGCTCTATGACTCTGTGCTGTAGTGCTCTATGACTCTATGCTGTAGTGCTCTATGACTCTGTGCTGTAGTGCTTCTATGACTCTACGACTCTGTGCTGCAGTGCTCTATGACTCTGTGCTGTAATGCTCTATCACTCTATGACTCTGTGCTCTAGTGCTCTGTGAGTCTATGACTCTGTGCTTTAGTGCTCTATGATTCTATGACTCTGTGCTTTAGTGCTCTTTGAATCTATGACTCTGTGCTGTAGTGCTCTATGTCTATTTGACCCTGTGCTCTAGTGCTCTATGACTCTGTGCTGTAGTGTTCTGTGACTCTGTGCTGTAGTGCTCTATGACTCTATGACTCTGTGCTGTAGTGCTCTATGACTATGCTGTAGTGCTCTATGACTCTATGACTCTATGCTGTAGTGCTCTATGACTCCAAGACTGTGCTGTAGTGCTCTATGACTCTGTGACTCTGTGCTATTGTACTCTATGATTCTATTACTCTGTGCTTTAGTGCTCTATAACTCTGTGACTGTGTGCTGTAGTGCTCTATGACTCTATGACTCTGTGCTGTAGTGCTCTTTGACTCTGTTCTGTAGTGCTCTATGATCCTATCACTCTGTGCTGTAGTGCTCTATGACTCTGTGCTGTAGTGTTCTGTGACTCTGTGCTGTAGTGTTCTATGACTCTATCACTCTGTGCTGTAGTGCTCTGTGACTATGCTGTAGTGCTCTATCACTCTATGACTCTATGCTGTAGTGCTCTATGACTCCAAGACTGTGCTGTTGTGCTCTATGACTCTGTGCTATTGTACTCTATAATTCTATTACTCTGTGCTGTAGGGCTCTATCACTCTGTGCTGCAGTGCTCTATGACTCTATGACTCTGTGCTATAGTACTCTATGATTCTATGACTCTGTGCTGTAGTGCTCTATGACTCTGTGCTGTAGTGCTCTATGACTATGACTCTGTGCTGTAGTGCTCTATGACTCTGTGCTGTAGTGCTCTATCAGTCTGTGCTGCAGTGCTCTATGACTCTATGACTCTGTGCTATAGTACTCTATGATTCTATGACTCTGTGCTGTAGTGCTCTATGATTCTATGCCTCTGTGCTTTAGTGCTCTATGACTCTGTGCTGTAGTGCTCTATGAATCTATCCCTCTGTGCTGTATTGCTCTATGACTCTGTGCTGTAGTGCTCTATGGCTCTATGAATCTGTGCTGTAGTGCTCTATGACTCTGTACTGTTGTGCTCTATGCTTCTATGACTCTCTGCTGTAGTGCTCTATGACTCTATGCTGTAGTGCTCTATGACTCTGTGCTCTAGCGCTCTATGATTCTATAACTCTCTGCTGTAGTGCTCTATGACTCTGTGCTGTAGTGCTCTATGGCTCTATGACTCTGTGCTGTAATGCTCTATGGCTCTATGACTCCGTGCTGTTGTGCTCTATCACTCTATGACTCTGTGCTGTAGTGCTCTAAGGCTCTATGACTCTGTGCTGTTGTGCTCTATGATTCTATCACTCTCTGCTGTAGTGCTCTATGACTCTGTGCTGTAGTGCTCTATGACTCTATGCTATAGTGCTCTATGACTCTGTGCTCTACTGCTCTATGATTCTATGACTCTGTGCTGTAGTGCTCTATGACTCTATGACTCTGTGCTGTAGTGCTCTATCACTCTATGACACTGTGCTGTAGTGCTCTGTGAGTCTATGACTCTATGCAGTAGTGCTCTATGACTCCAAGACTGTGCTGTAGTGCTCTATGAATCTGTGACTCTGTGCTATTGTACTCTATGATTCTATTACACTGTGCTATAGTGCTCTATGACTCTGTGCTGTAGTGCTCTATGACTCCATGACTCTGTGCTATAGTACTCTGTGATTCTATGACTCTGTGCTGTAGTGCTCTATGACTATGACTCAATCCTGTCGTGCTCTATGACTCTGTGCTGTTGTGCTCTATGACTCTATGACTCTGTGCTGTTGTGCTCTATGGTTCTATGACTCTGTGCTGTAGGGCTCTATGACTCTGTGCTGTTGTGCTCTATGATTCTATCACTCTCTGCTGTAGTGCTCTATGACTCTGTGCTGTAGTGCTCTATGACTCTATGCTGTAGTGCTCTATGACTCTGTGCTGTAGTGCTCTATGACTCTACGACTCTGTGCTGCAGTGCTCTATGACTCTGTGCTGTAATGCTCTATCACTCTATGACTCTGTGCTCTAGTGCTCTGTGAGTCTATGACTCTGTGCTTTAGTGCTCTATGATTCTATGACTCTGTGCTTTAGTGCTCTTTGAATCTATGACTCTGTGCTGTAGTGCTCTATGTCTATTTGACCCTGTGCTCTAGTGCTCTATGACTCTGTGCTGTAGTGTTCTGTGACTCTGTGCTGTAGTGCTCTATGACTCTATGACTCTGTGCTGTAGTGCTCTATGACTATGCTGTAGTGCTCTATGACTCTATGACTCTATGCTGTAGTGCTCTATGACTCCAAGACTGTGCTGTAGTGCTCTATGACTCTGTGACTCTGTGCTATTGTACTCTATGATTCTATTACTCTGTGCTTTAGTGCTCTATGACTCTGTGACTGTGTGCTGTAGTGCTCTATGACTCTATGACTCTGTGCTGTTGTGCTCTCTGACTCTGTTCTGTAGTGCTCTATGATCCTATCACTCTGTGCTGTAGTGCTCTATGACTCTGTGCTGTAGTGTTCTGTGACTCTGTGCTGTAGTGTTCTATGACTCTATCACTCTGTGCTGTAGTGCTCTGTGACTATGCTGTACTGCTCTATCACTCTATGACTCTATGCTGTAGTGCTCTATGACTCCAAGACTGTGCTGTTGTGCTCTATGACTCTGTGCTATTGTACTCTATAATTCTATTACTCTGTGCTGTAGTGCTCTATCACTCTGTGCTGCAGTGCTCTATGACTCTATGACTCTGTGCTATAGTACTCTATGATTCTATGACTCTGTGCTGTAGTGCTCTATGACTCTGTGCTCTAGCGCTCTATGATTCTATATCTCTGTACTGTAGTGCTCTATGACTCTCTGCTGTAGTGCTCTATGACTATGACTCTGTGCTGTAGTGCTCTATGACTCTGTGCTGTTGTGCTCTATGACTCTATGACTCTGTGCTGTAATGCTCTATGACTCCAAGCCTGTGCTGTAGTGCTCTATGACTCTGTGACTCTGTGCTATTGTACTCTATAATTCTACTACTCTGTGCTGTAGTGCTCTATCACTCTGTGCTGCAGTGCTCTATGACTCTATGTCTCTGTGCTATAGTGCTCTATCACTCTGTGCTGTAGTGCCCTATGAATCTATGACTCTGTGATGTATTACTCTATGACTCTGTGCTGTAGTGCTCTATGCTTCTATGACTCTCTGCTGTAGTGCTCTATGACTCTATGCTGTAGTGCTCTATGACTCTGTGCTCTAGCGCTCTATGATTCTATAACTCTCTGCTGTAGTGCTCTATGACACTGTGCTGTAGTGCTCTATGGCTCTATGACTCTGTGCTATAATGCTCTATGGCTCTATGACTCTGTGCTGTTGTGCTCTATCACTCTATGACTCTGTGCTGTAGTGCTCTAAGGCTCTATGACTCTGTGCTGTTGTGCTCTATGATTCTATCACTCTATGCTATAGTGCTCTATGACTCTGTGCTCTACTGCTCTATGATTCTATGACTCTGTGCTGTAGTGCTCTATCACTCTATGACACTGTGCTGTAGTGCTCTATGACTCTATGCTGTAGTGCTCTATGACTCCAAGACTATGCTGTAGTGCTCTATGAATCTGTGACTCTGTGCTATTGTACTCTATGATTCTATTACACTGTGCTATAGTGCTCTATGACTCTGTGCTGTAGTGCTCTATGACTATGACTCAATCCTGTAGTGCTCTATGACTCTGTGCTGTTGTGCTCTATGACTCTATGACTCTGTGCTGTTGTGATCTATGGTTCTATGACTCTGTGCTGTAGGGCTCTATGACTCTGTGCTGTTGTGCTCTATGATTCTATCACTCTCTGCTGTAGTGCTCTATGACTCTGTGCTGTAGTGCTCTATGACTCTGTGCTGTAGTGCTCTATGACTCTACAACTCTGTGCCTTAGTGCTCTATAACTGTGCTGTGGTGCTCTATGACTCCATGACTCTGTGCTATAGTGCTCTATGACTCTGTGCTGTAATGCTCTGTCACTCTATGACTCTGTGCTCTAGTGCTCTGTGAGTCTATGCTGTAGTGCTCTATGACTCTGTGCTATTGTGCTCTATGACTCTATGACTCTGTTCTGTAGTGCTGTCTGACTCTATGATTCTGTGCTGTAATGCTCTGTGACTCTGTGCTGTAGTGCTCTATGACACTATGACTCTGTGCTGTAGTGCTCTATGACTCTATGCTGTAGTGCTCTATGACTCTGTGCTCTAGCGCTCTATGATTCTATAACTCTCTGCTGTAGTGCTCTATGACTCTGTGCTGTAGTGCTCTATGACTCCATGACTCTGTGCTATAGTACTCTATGATTCTTTGACACTGTGCTGTAGTGCTCTATGACTATGACTCAATCTTGTAGTGCTCTATGACTCTGTGCTGTTGTGCTCTATGACTCTATGACTCTGTGCTGTTGTGCTCTATGGTTCTATGACTCTGTGCTGTAGGGCTCTATGACTCTGTGCTGTTGTGCTCTATGATTCTATCACTCTCTGCTGTAGTGCTCTATGACTCTATGCTGTAGTGCTCTAAGACTCTGTGCTGTAGTGCTCTGTGACTCTATGACTCTGTGCTGTAGTGCTCTCTGACTCTGTGCTGTGGTGCTCTATGACTCTATGACCCTGTCTGTAGTGCTCTGTGAGTCTGTGCTGTAGTGCTGTATGACTCTATGACTCTGTGTTGTAGTGCTCTATGACTCTGTGCTGTAGTGCTCTATGACTGTGCAGTAGTGCTCTCTGACTGTGCTTTAGTGCTCTATGACTCTGCGCTGTACTGCCTTATCGCTCTATGACGCTGTGCTATAGTACTCTATGTGCTGTAGTGCTCTGTGACTGTGCTGTAGTGCTCTATGACACTGTGCTGTAGTGCTCTATGACTCTATGACTCTGTGCTGTAGTGCTCTATGACTCTATGACTCTGTGCTGTAATGCTCTATCACTCTATCACTCGGTGCGGTAGTCCTCTTTGGCTCTATGACTCTGTGCTGTAGTGCTCCATGATTCTATGACTCTGTGCCGTAGTGCTCTATGACTCTATGACACTGTGCTGTAGTGCTCTGTGACTTTGTGCTGTAGTGCTCTATGACTCGATGACTGTGCTGTAGTGCTCTATGTCTCTATGAGTCTGTGCTGTCGTGCTCTATGACTCTATGACTCTGTGCTGTAGTACTCTATGATTCTATGACTCTGTGCTGTAGTACTCTATGACTCTGTGCTATAGTACTCTATGATTCTATGACTCTGTTCTGTAGTGCTCTATGATTCTATGACTCTGTGCTGCAGTGCTCTATGACTCCAAGACTGTGCTGTAGTGCTCTATGACTCTGTGCTGTACTGCTCTATGATTCTACGACTCTGTGCTGTAGTGCTCTATGACTCTATGACTCTGCGCTGTAGTGCTCTACCACTCTGTGCTGCAGTGCTCTATGACTCTATGACTCTGTGCTATAGTACTCTATAATTCTATGACTCTGTGCTGTAGTGCTCTATGACTCTGTGCTGTAGTGCTCTATGACTATGACTCTGTGCTGTAGTGCTCTATGACTCTATGACTCTGTGCTGTTGTGCTCTATGCTTCTATGACTCTGTGCTGTAGGGCTCTATGACTCTGTGCTGTTGTGCTCTATGATTCTATCACTCTCTGCTGTAGTGCTCTATGACTCTGTGCTGTAGTGTTCTATGACTCTATGCTGTAGTGCTCTATGACTCTGTGCTGTAGTGCTCTATGACTCTACGACTCTGTGCTGTAGTGCTCTATGACTCTGTGCTGTAATGCTCTATCACTCTATGACTCTGTGCTCTAGTGCTCTGTGAGTCTATGACTCTGTGCTTTAGTGCTCTATGATTCTATGACTCTGTGCTTTAGTGCTCTTTGAATCTGACTCTGTGCTGTAGTGCTCTATGTCTATTTGACCCTGTGCTCTAGTGCTCTATGACTCTGTGCTGTAGTGTTCTGTGACTCTGTGCTGTAGTGCTCTATGACTCTATGACTCTGTGCTGTAGTGCTCTATGACTATGCTGTAGTGCTCTATGACTCTATGACTCTATGCTGTAGTGCTCTATGACTCCAAGACTGTGCTGTAGTGCTCTATGACTCTGTGACTCTGTGCTATTGTACTCTATGATTCTATTACTCTGTGCTTTAGTGCTCTATGACTCTGTGACTGTGTGCTGTAGTGCTCTATGACTCTATGACTCTGTGCTGTAGTGCTCTTTGACTCTGTTCTGTAGTGCTCTATGATCCTATCACTCTGTGCTGTAGTGCTCTATGACTCTGTGCTGTAGTGTTCTGTGACTCTGTGCTGTAGTGTTCTATGACTCTATCACTCTGTGCTGTAGTGCTCTGTGACTATGCTGTAGTGCTCTATCACTCTATGACTCTATGCTGTAGTGCTCTATGACTCCAAGACTGTGCTGTTGTGCTCTATGACTCTGTGCTATTGTACTCTATAATTCTATTACTCTGTGCTGTAGGGCTCTATCACTCTGTGCTGCAGTGCTCTATGACTCTATGACTCTGTGCTATAGTACTCTATGATTCTATGACTCTGTGCTGTAGTGCTCTATGACTCTGTGCTCTAGCGCTCTATGATTCTATATCTCTGTACTGTAGTGCTCTATGACTCTCTGCTGTAGTGCTCTATGACTATGACTCTGTGCTGTAGTGCTCTATGACTCTGTGCTGTACTGCTCTATGATTCTATGACTCTGTGCTGTAGTGTTCTGTGACTCTGTGCTGTAGTGCTCTATGACTCTATGACTCTGTGCTGTAGTGCTCTATGACTATGCTGTAGTGCTCTATGACTCTATGACTCTATGCTGTAGTGCTCTATGACTCCAAGACTGTGCTGTAGTGCTCTATGACTCTGTGACTCTGTGCTATTGTACTCTATGATTCTATTACTCTGTGCTTTAGTGCTCTATGACTCTGTGACTGTGTGCTGTAGTGCTCTATGACTCTATGACTCTGTGCTGTAGTGCTCTTTGACTCTGTTCTGTAGTGCTCTATGATCCTATCACTCTGTGCTGTAGTGCTCTATGACTCTGTGCTGTAGTGTTCTGTGACTCTGTGCTGTAGTGTTCTATGACTCTATCACTCTGTGCTGTAGTGCTCTGTGACTATGCTGTAGTGCTCTATCACTCTATGACTCTATGCTGTAGTGCTCTATGACTCCAAGACTGTGCTGTTGTGCTCTATGACTCTGTGCTATTGTACTCTATAATTCTATTACTCTGTGCTGTAGGGCTCTATCACTCTGTGCTGCAGTGCTCTATGACTCTATGACTCTGTGCTATAGTACTCTATGATTCTATGACTCTGTGCTGTAGTGCTCTATGACTCTGTGCTGTAGTGCTCTATGACTATGACTCTGTGCTGTAGTGTTCTATGACTCTGTGCTGTAGTGCTCTATCAGTCTGTGCTGCAGTGCTCTATGACTCTATGACTCTGTGCTATAGTACTCTATGATTCTATGACTCTGTGCTGTAGTGCTCTATCATTCTATGCCTCTGTGCTTTAGTGCTCTATGACTCTGTGCTGTAGTGCTCTATGAATCTATCCCTCTGTGCTGTATTGCTCTATGACTCTGTGCTGTAGTGCTCTATGGCTCTATGAATCTGTGCTGTAGTGCTCTATGACTCTGTACTGTTGTGCTCTATGCTTCTATGACTCTCTGCTGTAGTGCTCTATGACTCTATGCTGTAGTGCTCTATGACTCTGTGCTCTAGCGCTCTATGATTCTATAACTCTCTGCTGTAGTGCTCTATGACTCTGTGCTGTAGTGCTCTATGGCTCTATGACTCTGTGCTGTAATGCTCTATGGCTCTATGACTCCGTGCTGTTGTGCTCTATCACTCTATGACTCTGTGCTGTAGTGCTCTAAGGCTCTATGACTCTGTGCTGTTGTGCTCTATGATTCTATCACTCTCTGCTGTAGTGCTCTATGACTCTGTGCTGTAGTGCTCTATGACTCTATGCTATAGTGCTCTATGACTCTGTGCTCTACTGCTCTATGATTCTATGACTCTGTGCTGTAGTGCTCTATGACTCTATGACTCTGTGCTGTAGTGCTCTATCACTCTATGACACTGTGCTGTAGTGCTCTGTGAGTCTATGACTCTATGCAGTAGTGCTCTATGACTCCAAGACTGTGCTGTAGTGCTCTATGAATCTGTGACTCTGTGCTATTGTACTCTATGATTCTATTACACTGTGCTATAGTGCTCTATGACTCTGTGCTGTAGTGCTCTATGACTCCATGACTCTGTGCTATAGTACTCTGTGATTCTATGACTCTGTGCTGTAGTGCTCTATGACTATGACTCAATCCTGTAGTGCTCTATGACTCTGTGCTGTTGTGCTCTATGACTCTATGACTCTGTGCTGTTGTGCTCTATGGTTCTATGACTCTGTGCTGTAGGGCTCTATGACTCTGTGCTGTTGTGCTCTATGATTCTATCACTCTCTGCTGTAGTGCTCTATGACTCTGTGCTGTAGTGCTCTATGACTCTATGCTGTAGTGCTCTATGACTCTGTGCTGTAGTGCTCTATGACTCTACGACTCTGTGCTGCAGTGCTCTATGACTCTGTGCTGTAATGCTCTATCACTCTATGACTCTGTGCTCTAGTGCTCTGTGAGTCTATGACTCTGTGCTTTAGTGCTCTATGATTCTATGACTCTGTGCTTTAGTGCTCTTTGAATCTATGACTCTGTGCTGTAGTGCTCTATGTCTATTTGACCCTGTGCTCTAGTGCTCTATGACTCTGTGCTGTAGTGTTCTGTGACTCTGTGCTGTAGTGCTCTATGACTCTATGACTCTGTGCTGTAGTGCTCTATGACTATGCTGTAGTGCTCTATGACTCTATGACTCTATGCTGTAGTGCTCTATGACTCCAAGACTGTGCTGTAGTGCTCTATGACTCTGTGACTCTGTGCTATTGTACTCTATGATTCTATTACTCTGTGCTTTAGTGCTCTATAACTCTGTGACTGTGTGCTGTAGTGCTCTATGACTCTATGACTCTGTGCTGTAGTGCTCTTTGACTCTGTTCTGTAGTGCTCTATGATCCTATCACTCTGTGCTGTAGTGCTCTATGACTCTGTGCTGTAGTGTTCTGTGACTCTGTGCTGTAGTGTTCTATGACTCTATCACTCTGTGCTGTAGTGCTCTGTGACTATGCTGTAGTGCTCTATCACTCTATGACTCTATGCTGTAGTGCTCTATGACTCCAAGACTGTGCTGTTGTGCTCTATGACTCTGTGCTATTGTACTCTATAATTCTATTACTCTGTGCTGTAGGGCTCTATCACTCTGTGCTGCAGTGCTCTATGACTCTATGACTCTGTGCTATAGTACTCTATGATTCTATGACTCTGTGCTGTAGTGCTCTATGACTCTGTGCTGTAGTGCTCTATGACTATGACTCTGTGCTGTAGTGCTCTATGACTCTGTGCTGTAGTGCTCTATCAGTCTGTGCTGCAGTGCTCTATGACTCTATGACTCTGTGCTATAGTACTCTATGATTCTATGACTCTGTGCTGTAGTGCTCTATGATTCTATGCCTCTGTGCTTTAGTGCTCTATGACTCTGTGCTGTAGTGCTCTATGAATCTATCCCTCTGTGCTGTATTGCTCTATGACTCTGTGCTGTAGTGCTCTATGGCTCTATGAATCTGTGCTGTAGTGCTCTATGACTCTGTACTGTTGTGCTCTATGCTTCTATGACTCTCTGCTGTAGTGCTCTATGACTCTATGCTGTAGTGCTCTATGACTCTGTGCTCTAGCGCTCTATGATTCTATAACTCTCTGCTGTAGTGCTCTATGACTCTGTGCTGTAGTGCTCTATGGCTCTATGACTCTGTGCTGTAATGCTCTATGGCTCTATGACTCCGTGCTGTTGTGCTCTATCACTCTATGACTCTGTGCTGTAGTGCTCTAAGGCTCTATGACTCTGTGCTGTTGTGCTCTATGATTCTATCACTCTCTGCTGTAGTGCTCTATGACTCTGTGCTGTAGTGCTCTATGACTCTATGCTATAGTGCTCTATGACTCTGTGCTCTACTGCTCTATGATTCTATGACTCTGTGCTGTAGTGCTCTATGACTCTATGACTCTGTGCTGTAGTGCTCTATCACTCTATGACACTGTGCTGTAGTGCTCTGTGAGTCTATGACTCTATGCAGTAGTGCTCTATGACTCCAAGACTGTGCTGTAGTGCTCTATGAATCTGTGACTCTGTGCTATTGTACTCTATGATTCTATTACACTGTGCTATAGTGCTCTATGACTCTGTGCTGTAGTGCTCTATGACTCCATGACTCTGTGCTATAGTACTCTGTGATTCTATGACTCTGTGCTGTAGTGCTCTATGACTATGACTCAATCCTGTCGTGCTCTATGACTCTGTGCTGTTGTGCTCTATGACTCTATGACTCTGTGCTGTTGTGCTCTATGGTTCTATGACTCTGTGCTGTAGGGCTCTATGACTCTGTGCTGTTGTGCTCTATGATTCTATCACTCTCTGCTGTAGTGCTCTATGACTCTGTGCTGTAGTGCTCTATGACTCTATGCTGTAGTGCTCTATGACTCTGTGCTGTAGTGCTCTATGACTCTACGACTCTGTGCTGCAGTGCTCTATGACTCTGTGCTGTAATGCTCTATCACTCTATGACTCTGTGCTCTAGTGCTCTGTGAGTCTATGACTCTGTGCTTTAGTGCTCTATGATTCTATGACTCTGTGCTTTAGTGCTCTTTGAATCTATGACTCTGTGCTGTAGTGCTCTATGTCTATTTGACCCTGTGCTCTAGTGCTCTATGACTCTGTGCTGTAGTGTTCTGTGACTCTGTGCTGTAGTGCTCTATGACTCTATGACTCTGTGCTGTAGTGCTCTATGACTATGCTGTAGTGCTCTATGACTCTATGACTCTATGCTGTAGTGCTCTATGACTCCAAGACTGTGCTGTAGTGCTCTATGACTCTGTGACTCTGTGCTATTGTACTCTATGATTCTATTACTCTGTGCTTTAGTGCTCTATAACTCTGTGACTGTGTGCTGTAGTGCTCTATGACTCTATGACTCTGTGCTGTAGTGCTCTTTGACTCTGTTCTGTAGTGCTCTATGATCCTATCACTCTGTGCTGTAGTGCTCTATGACTCTGTGCTGTAGTGTTCTGTGACTCTGTGCTGTAGTGTTCTATGACTCTATCACTCTGTGCTGTAGTGCTCTGTGACTATGCTGTAGTGCTCTATCACTCTATGACTCTATGCTGTAGTGCTCGATGACTCCAAGACTGTGCTGTTGTGCTCTATGACTCTGTGCTATTGTACTCTATAATTCTATTACTCTGTGCTGTAGGGCTCTATCACTCTGTGCTGCAGTGCTCTATGACTCTATGACTCTGTGCTATAGTACTCTATGATTCTATGACTCTGTGCTGTAGTGCTCTATGACTCTGTGCTGTAGTGCTCTATGACTATGACTCTGTGCTGTAGTGCTCTATGACTCTGTGCTGTAGTGCTCTATCAGTCTGTGCTGCAGTGCTCTATGACTCTATGACTCTGTGCTATAGTACTCTATGATTCTATGACTCTGTGCTGTAGTGCTCTATGATTCTATGCCTCTGTGCTTTAGTGCTCTATGACTCTGTGCTGTAGTGCTCTATGAATCTATCCCTCTGTGCTGTATTGCTCTATGACTCTGTGCTGTAGTGCTCTATGGCTCTATGAATCTGTGCTGTAGTGCTCTATGACTCTGTACTGTTGTGCTCTATGCTTCTATGACTCTCTGCTGTAGTGCTCTATGACTCTATGCTGTAGTGCTCTATGACTCTGTGCTCTAGCGCTCTATGATTCTATAACTCTCTGCTGTAGTGCTCTATGACTCTGTGCTGTAGTGCTCTATGGCTCTATGACTCTGTGCTGTAATGCTCTATGGCTCTATGACTCCGTGCTGTTGTGCTCTATCACTCTATGACTCTGTGCTGTAGTGCTCTAAGGCTCTATGACTCTGTGCTGTTGTGCTCTATGATTCTATCACTCTCTGCTGTAGTGCTCTATGACTCTGTGCTGTAGTGCTCTATGACTCTATGCTATAGTGCTCTATGACTCTGTGCTCTACTGCTCTATGATTCTATGACTCTGTGCTGTAGTGCTCTATGACTCTATGACTCTGTGCTGTAGTGCTCTATCACTCTATGACACTGTGCTGTAGTGCTCTGTGAGTCTATGACTCTATGCAGTAGTGCTCTATGACTCCAAGACTGTGCTGTAGTGCTCTATGAATCTGTGACTCTGTGCTATTGTACTCTATGATTCTATTACACTGTGCTATAGTGCTCTATGACTCTGTGCTGTAGTGCTCTATGACTCCATGACTCTGTGCTATAGTACTCTGTGATTCTATGACTCTGTGCTGTAGTGCTCTATGACTATGACTCAATCCTGTCGTGCTCTATGACTCTGTGCTGTTGTGCTCTATGACTCTATGACTCTGTGCTGTTGTGCTCTATGGTTCTATGACTCTGTGCTGTAGGGCTCTATGACTCTGTGCTGTTGTGCTCTATGATTCTATCACTCTCTGCTGTAGTGCTCTATGACTCTGTGCTGTAGTGCTCTATGACTCTATGCTGTAGTGCTCTATGACTCTGTGCTGTAGTGCTCTATGACTCTACGACTCTGTGCTGCAGTGCTCTATGACTCTGTGCTGTAATGCTCTATCACTCTATGACTCTGTGCTCTAGTGCTCTGTGAGTCTATGACTCTGTGCTTTAGTGCTCTATGATTCTATGACTCTGTGCTTTAGTGCTCTTTGAATCTATGACTCTGTGCTGTAGTGCTCTATGTCTATTTGACCCTGTGCTCTAGTGCTCTATGACTCTGTGCTGTAGTGTTCTGTGACTCTGTGCTGTAGTGCTCTATGACTCTATGACTCTGTGCTGTAGTGCTCTATGACTATGCTGTAGTGCTCTATGACTCTATGACTCTATGCTGTAGTGCTCTATGACTCCAAGACTGTGCTGTAGTGCTCTATGACTCTGTGACTCTGTGCTATTGTACTCTATGATTCTATTACTCTGTGCTTTAGTGCTCTATGACTCTGTGACTGTGTGCAGTAGTGCTCTATGACTCTATGACTCTGTGCTGTAGTGCTCTCTGACTCTGTTCTGTAGTGCTCTATGATCCTATCACTCTGTGCTGTAGTGCTCTATGACTCTGTGCTGTAGTGTTCTGTGACTCTGTGCTGTAGTGTTCTATGACTCTATCACTCTGTGCTGTAGTGCTCTGTGACTATGCTGTAGTGCTCTATCACTCTATGACTCTATGCTGTAGTGCTCTATGACTCCAAGACTGTGCTGTTGTGCTCTATGACTCTGTGCTATTGTACTCTATAATTCTATTACTCTGTGCTGTAGTGCTCTATCACTCTGTGCTGCAGTGCTCTATGACTCTATGACTCTGTGCTATAGTACTCTATGATTCTATGACTCTGTGCTGTAGTGCTCTATGACTCTGTGCTCTAGCGCTCTATGATTCTATATCTCTGTACTGTAGTGCTCTATGACTCTCTGCTGTAGTGCTCTATGACTATGACTCTGTGCTGTAGTGCTCTATGACTCTGTGCTGTTGTGCTCTATGACTCTGTGCTGTTGTGCTCTATGACTCTATGACTCTGTGCTGTAATGCTCTATGACTCCAAGCCTGTGCTGTAGTGCTCTATGACTCTGTGACTCTGTGCTATTGTACTCTATAATTCTATTACTCTGTGCTGTAGTGCTCTATCACTCTGTGCTGCAGTGCTCTATGACTCTATGTCTCTGTGCTATAGTGCTCTATCACTCTGTGCTGTAGTGCCCTATGAATCTATGACTCTGTGATGTATTACTCTATGACTCTGTGCTGTAGTGCTCTATGCTTCTATGACTCTCTGCTGTAGTGCTCTATGACTCTATGCTGTAGTGCTCTATGACTCTGTGCTCTAGCGCTCTATGATTCTATAACTCTCTGCTGTAGTGCTCTATGACACTGTGCTGTAGTGCTCTATGGCTCTATGACTCTGTGCTATAATGCTCTATGGCTCTATGACTCTGTGCTGTTGTGCTCTATCACTCTATGACTCTGTGCTGTAGTGCTCTAAGGCTCTATGACTCTGTGCTGTTGTGCTCTATGATTCTATCACTCTATGCTATAGTGCTCTATGACTCTGTGCTCTACTGCTCTATGATTCTATGACTCTGTGCTGTAGTGCTCTATCACTCTATGACACTGTGCTGTAGTGCTCTATGACTCTATGCTGTAGTGCTCTATGACTCCAAGACTATGCTGTAGTGCTCTATGAATCTGTGACTCTGTGCTATTGTACTCTATGATTCTATTACACTGTGCTATAGTGCTCTATGACTCTGTGCTGTAGTGCTCTATGACTATGACTCAATCCTGTAGTGCTCTATGACTCTGTGCTGTTGTGCTCTATGACTCTATGACTCTGTGCTGTTGTGATCTATGGTTCTATGACTCTGTGCTGTAGGGCTCTATGACTCTGTGCTGTTGTGCTCTATGATTCTATCACTCTGTGCTGTAGTGCTCTATGACTCTATGACTCTGTGCTGTAGTGCTCTATGACTATGCTGTAGTGCTCTATGACTCTATGACTCTATGCTGTAGTGCTCTATGACTCCAAGACTGTGCTGTAGTGCTCTATGACTCTGTGACTCTGTGCTATTGTACTCTATGATTCTATTACTCTGTGCTTTAGTGCTCTATGACTCTGTGACTGTGTGCTGTAGTGCTCTATGACTCTATGACTCTGTGCTGTAGTGCTCTTTGACTCTGTTCTGTAGTGCTCTATGATCCTATCACTCTGTGCTGTAGTGCTCTATGACTCTGTGCTGTAGTGTTCTGTGACTCTGTGCTGTAGTGTTCTATGACTCTATCACTCTGTGCTGTAGTGCTCTGTGACTATGCTGTAGTGCTCTATCACTCTATGACTCTATGCTGTAGTGCTCTATGACTCCAAGACTGTGCTGTTGTGCTCTATGACTCTGTGCTATTGTACTCTATAATTCTATTACTCTGTGCTGTAGGGCTCTATCACTCTGTGCTGCAGTGCTCTATGACTCTATGACTCTGTGCTATAGTACTCTATGATTCTATGACTCTGTGCTGTAGTGCTCTATGACTCTGTGCTCTAGCGCTCTATGATTCTATATCTCTGTACTGTAGTGCTCTATGACTCTCTGCTGTAGTGCTCTATGACTATGACTCTGTGCTGTAGTGCTCTATGACTCTGTGCTGTACTGCTCTATGATTCTATGACTCTGTGCTGTAGTGTTCTGTGACTCTGTGCTGTAGTGCTCTATGACTCTATGACTCTGTGCTGTAGTGCTCTATGACTATGCTGTAGTGCTCTATGACTCTATGACTCTATGCTGTAGTGCTCTATGACTCCAAGACTGTGCTGTAGTGCTCTATGACTCTGTGACTCTGTGCTATTGTACTCTATGATTCTATTACTCTGTGCTTTAGTGCTCTATGACTCTGTGACTGTGTGCTGTAGTGCTCTATGACTCTATGACTCTGTGCTGTAGTGCTCTTTGACTCTGTTCTGTAGTGCTCTATGATCCTATCACTCTGTGCTGTAGTGCTCTATGACTCTGTGCTGTAGTGTTCTGTGACTCTGTGCTGTAGTGTTCTATGACTCTATCACTCTGTGCTGTAGTGCTCTGTGACTATGCTGTAGTGCTCTATCACTCTATGACTCTATGCTGTAGTGCTCTATGACTCCAAGACTGTGCTGTTGTGCTCTATGACTCTGTGCTATTGTACTCTATAATTCTATTACTCTGTGCTGTAGGGCTCTATCACTCTGTGCTGCAGTGCTCTATGACTCTATGACTCTGTGCTATAGTACTCTATGATTCTATGACTCTGTGCTGTAGTGCTCTATGACTCTGTGCTGTAGTGCTCTATGACTATGACTCTGTGCTGTAGTGTTCTATGACTCTGTGCTGTAGTGCTCTATCAGTCTGTGCTGCAGTGCTCTATGACTCTATGACTCTGTGCTATAGTACTCTATGATTCTATGACTCTGTGCTGTAGTGCTCTATCATTCTATGCCTCTGTGCTTTAGTGCTCTATGACTCTGTGCTGTAGTGCTCTATGAATCTATCCCTCTGTGCTGTATTGCTCTATGACTCTGTGCTGTCGTGCTCTATGGCTCTATGAATCTGTGCTGTAGTGCTCTATGACTCTGTACTGTTGTGCTCTATGCTTCTATGACTCTCTGCTGTAGTGCTCTATGACTCTATGCTGTAGTGCTCTATGACTCTGTGCTCTAGCGCTCTATGATTCTATAACTCTCTGCTGTAGTGCTCTATGACTCTGTGCTGTAGTGCTCTATGGCTCTATGACTCTGTGCTGTAATGCTCTATGGCTCTATGACTCCGTGCTGTTGTGCTCTATCACTCTATGACTCTGTGCTGTAGTGCTCTAAGGCTCTATGACTCTGTGC
>NW_027276811.1:0-34859 GCF_030028105.1 Mobula birostris | reverse complement strand
GGTTTATCCCGTTTGTGCAGTAACTCGGCGCATGCCCAGAAAGGCTGCCGAACCAAATGTAGATTTAGTTGAGACATTTTCACCACCTTGTACCAAGAGGGGTTAGAAAGTGAGAAGAAGACTTATCATTAGCAAGGAAGGAATTTATACAGGCACAGGAACGAGATGAGGAGCTGATGGTTTTGATGGAGACAGCTCTCTCCGAAGCAGAATTAAAAAGAGAGCCAGTGGGCTATTATGTGAAGGAGGGAGTACTAATGAGGAAATGGAGACCAAGTACTGTGCCCGCAGATGAGGAATTGGGGGGGGGGGGGTGATGCACCAGGTGGTAGTGCTGAAAATTTATGGGGATGAGATTTTTAACCTGGCTCACAAGATACCCCTCGGTGGACATTTTGGGGTGAGGAAGACAGTCGATAGGATTATGGAAGAGTTTTACTGGCCGAGCATGAGAGAGGATATTATTGAGTATTGTAGATGTGAGCCGACACAGTTAGAGCCTATTAATATGTTAATAGCTTACCACGATAAGAAAGCAGACCTAGTCGGTGTTATCACGAAAATTAATGAGGCTGGGGTGCCACCTGATAAGGGGAAAACCCATCTTGAAAAGGTAACTATGGTGCCGACCAGATTGGAGAGCTCTATTGTTTTGGCCAACTTTGCTGATAAGGTCTCTCACTTAACCCCCGAACAGAGCGAGCCACTGAGAAAGCTAATTAACTGGCATGCAGACATATGTCTGGATGTCCCGAGGCGATGCAAGGGGACGGTACATGATGTTGCTGTCACATCAGGTCAGCCTAGTAAACAACACCCCTATAGGATGATTAATTCAGTGACAAACGGGCTGAAGAGCACAGAAGTGTATATTGGCGATGTAGTGGTCTGGAGTGACGCGTGGGAGGAGCACATTGTGGCGGTAGAGGAACTGTTTAAACGGCTGTCTGAAGCCAGCCTGACAGTGAACCTCGCAAAAAGTGAGTTCGGCCACGCGAAGGTCACTTATCTGGGATTTGTGGCAGGACAGGCACAGCTGGCAACGATGCAGGCTAAGGTGTGGGCTATCTCTGAAGTCCCCACCCTGACAGACAAGAGAGCCCTGAGAAGGTTCCTGGGGACGGTGGGGTACTATCAGAAGTTTTGCAAAAACTTTGCGGATGTTACTTTCCCCCTTATAAAGCTCTTGCCAAAGAATGTGAAGTTTGTGTGGGACAGGCCTTCGAGAGTCTGAAGGCGATTCTGTGTCACCATCCTGTGCTGAATGCGCCTGACTTTTCAAAACCCGTCTCCCTAGAAACAGATGCTAGCGACGAAGCAGCTGGGGCGGTGCTGTTGCAGACAGACAAAGAGGAAATTGAACACCCAGTGGCTTAATTTACGAAAGAATTTAAAGTCCATCAGAGAAATTATTGCACTGTGGAGAAGGAATTACTGGCAATCATACTAGCATTACAACATTTTGACGTTTATATTTGTCCGGCACGGAAACCACTGATAATTTACACTGATCACAATCCATTATGTTTTTGGCCACTATGAAGTATAAAAACAAAAGGTTACTAAGTTGGAGCCTGGTCTTACAGGAATTTGATATTAAAATAAAACATATAAAAGGAATGGACAATGTGATTGCTGACTGCCTGTCAAGGTGTTGAAACTTAAAGTTCTCTGTGTTATCCGAATAGCTGATGACCCTGTATATTAGTGTGTATCTAATAATGTGCATTCATGCCCATGATTTTTACCCCGGTAAAAATCCTTTGAAGGGTAGGGGTGTGACGCCAAACCAAGCTATCGGACGATTGATGCTAATGAGGGAGATAAGAGAGACAATTGAGAAACATTCAAAATGCTAATAAGAGAGGAGAGAGGGATTAACAGAAAAGAAGCATAATTCAGAATATTGACAGACCGGTTGCTTTGAACCTGAACTGTTTGAAGTTTGATGGACAGGTGATACCCCAGCAGGGGGATAAAAAGAGCAGGTTTGCTAAGGCACGAGACACCACGAGACCACGAAACAACGAGACCCTGGAAAGAGCGGTGTGCCCCCACAAGTGGTGAGAGTTTGGAGGTCCGGTTCGCGGGAACCGACCATAGGCTCACAGGGTGTAAAGGTACGATCGGTGGGAACCTGGTGTGTGTGTCCGCCCTTGCTTGGGTGCCGGGTTCACTGCGGAAGAACGATCGTATCTGGAATGGAGGGGTCACAGTCGGTGACCACAGTGGGATAGAAGACATCAAAGGTCTGCCTGAACCAAATTGCACCCCCTCTCTCTCCTTCTCTCTCCAATGGCACAACAGTGATTACTGCGAACTGCACTAAGCTGAAATGAACTCTGTGTCACTGTGAGACTGATCATTTTACCCCTAGACTGCAATAGAGCTTGGTTGATTCCTATTACCCTAGTTCTGTGTATAGGTGTGTATTATCATTACTAACCTGTTACATTTATATCCTTACGATTAGAGTACTGTATTATTTGTTTCTTTAATAAAACTTTATTAGTTCCTAGTAATCCAGACTCCCAACAAGTGTTCCATTTCTGCTGGTTTGGCATCCCAGTTACGGGGTACGTAGCAGATGTTATAAGGTAGGAAATTGGGAGCAGATGTTCTCAGGGAATACAAGGCAGAAAAGTGGCCAATAGTCAGGGAACATTTGCATGGAGTTCTGCATAGGTATGTTCTATTGATGCAGGGAAAGGACGGTAGGGTTAAAGAACCATGGTGTACAAAGTATGTAGAAAATCTAGTTACGAAGAAAAGGAAAGCTTGGAAAAATTTCAAGAAACTAGGTACTGCTAGAGCTCTAGAAAATTACAAGGTTATTAGGAAGGAGCTTAAGAATGGAGTTAGGAGAGCCAGAAGGGGCCATGAGAAGGCCTTGGTGAGCAGGATTAAGGAAAACCCCAGGGCATTCTACAAGTATGTGAAGAGCAAGAGGATGAGCTGTGTGAGAATAGGACCTATCCAGTGTGATAGTGGCAATGGGTGCATGGAGTCAGAGGAAGTAGCGGAGGTACTTAATGAATCCTTTCCCTCAGTATTCACCAGTGAGAAGGGCCTTGGCAATTGTGGGAATGACCTACAGTGGACTGAAATGCTTGAGCATATAGACATTAAGAAAGAGGATGTGCTGGAGCTTTTGAAAATCACTAAGTTAGATAAATCACCGGGACCGGATGAGATATACCCCCAGGCTACTGTAGGAGGAGAGGGAGAGATCGCCGAGCCTTTTGTGATGATCTTTGCATCATCAATGGGGATGGGAGAGGTCCCAGAGGACTGGAGAGTTGCAAATGTTGTTCCCTTGTTCAAGAAAGGGAGTAGAGATAACCCAAGAATTTATAGACCAGTGAGTCTGACTTCAGTGGTGGGCAAGTTGTTGGAGAAAATCTTGAGAAGTAGGATTTATGAGCATTTGGAGAAACATACTATGATTAGAGATAGTTAGCATGGCTTTGTCAAGGGCAGGTCATGCCTTACGAGCCTGATTGAATTCTTTGAAGATGTCACAAAACACATTGATGAAGGTAGAGCAGTGGATATAGTGTATATGGATTTCAGCAAGGCATTTGATAAGGTACCCCATGCGATGCTTATTGAGAAAGTAAGGAGGCATGGGATCCGAGGGGACATTGCTTTGTGGATCCAGAATTAGCTTGCCCACAGAAGGCAAAGAGTGGTTGTAGATGGGTCATATTCTGCATGGAGGTCGGTCACCAGTGGTGTGCCTCAGGGATCTTTTCTGGGACCCTTACTCTTCGTGATTTTTATAAATGACCTGGATGAAGAAGTAGAATTTTTGGGTTAGTCAGTCTGCTGATGACACTAAGGTTGGGGGGTGCTGTGGATAGTGTGGAGGGCTGTCAGAGGTTACAGCGGGACATTGATAGTTTGCAGAACTGAGATGAGAAGTGTTAGATGGAGTTCAACCCAGATAAGTGTGAAGTGGTTCATTTTAGTTGGTCCAATTTGAAGACAGAATGTAATATAAGTGGCAGTGTGGAGGATGTGGGAGATCTTGGGGTCCATGTTGATAGGACGCTCAAAGCTGCTGCGCAGGTTAACAGTGTTGTTAAGAAGGCGTATGGTTTGTTGGCCATCACCAACCATGGGATGGAGCTCAAGAGCCGTGTGGTAATGTTACAGCTAAGTGAGACCCTGGTCAACCCCGCTTGGAGTACTGTGCTCAGTTCTGGTCACCTCACTACAGGAAGGATGTGGATACTATAGAGAGAGTGTAGAGGAAATTTTTTTACTGTGGGCACGTGGCCAAGTGGTTAGGGCATTGAACTAGCAACCTGAAGGTCGTGAGTTCGAGCCCCAGCCGAGGCAACGTGTTGAGTCCTTCAGCAAGGCACTTAACCACACATTGCTCTGCGACGACACCGGTGCCAAGCTGTATGGGTCCTAATGCCCTTCCCTTGGACAACATCGGTGTCGTGGAGAGGGGAGACTTGCAGCATAGGCAACTGCCGATCTTCCATACAACCTTGCCCAGGCCTGCGCCCTGGAGAGTGAAGTCTTTCCAGGCGCAGATCCGTGGTCTTGCCGTTTAGAGGAAATTTACAAGGATGTTGCCTGGATTGGGGAGCATGCCTTATGAGAATAGGTTGAGGGAATTCGTCCTTTTCTCCTTGGAGCGACAGAGGATGAGAGGGGACCTGACAGATGATGAGAGGCCTTGATTGTGTGGATAGCCAGAGGCTTTATCGCAGGACCGAAATACCTAACATGAGGGGGCATAGTTTTAAGGTGTTTGGAAATAGGTACTGAGGGGATGTCAAGGGTAAGTTTTTCACACAGAGAGCGGTGAGTGCGTGGAATGCACTGCCAGTGATGGTGGTGGAGGCAGATACAATAGGGTCTTTTAAGAGACTCTTAGATAGGTACATGGAGCTTGGAAAAATAGATGACTACATGGTAGGGAAATCCTAAGCAGCTTCTAGAGTAGGTTACATGGTCGGAACAGCATTGTGGGTCTGTAATAGAAACATAGAAACATAGAAAATAGGTGCAGGAGTAGGCCATTTGGCCCTTCGAGCCTGCACCACCATTCAGTATTGATCATGGCTGATCATCCAACTCAGAACCCTGTACCAGCCTTCCCTCCATACCCCTGATCCCTTTAGCCACAAGGGCCATATCTAACTCCCTCTTAAATATAGCCAATGAACTGGCCTCAACTGTTTCCTGTGGCAGAGAATTCCACAGATTCACCACTCTCTGTGTGAAGAAGTTTTTTCCTAATCTCCGTCCTAAAAGGCTTCCACTTTATCCTCAAACTGTGACCCCTTGTTCTGGACTTCCCCAACATCGGGAACAATCTTCCTGCATCTAGCCTGTCCAATCCCTTTAGGATTTTATATGTTTCAATCAGATCCCCCCTCAATCTTCTAAATTCCAATGAGTATAAGCCTAGTTGATCCAGTCTTTCATCATATGAAAGTCCTGCCATCCCAGGAATCAATCTGGTGAACCTTCTTTGTACTCCCTCTATGGCAAGACTGTCTTTCCTTAGATTAGGGGACCAAAACTGCACACAGTACTCTAGGTGTGGTCTTACCAAGGCCTTGTACAACTGCAGTAGTACCTCCCTGCTCCTGTACTCGAATCCTCTGGCTATGAATGCCAGCATACCATTCGTCTTTTTCACCGCCTGCTGTACCTGCATGCCCACTTTCAATGACTGGTGTATAATGACACCCAGGTCTTGTTGCACCTCCTCTTTTCCTGATTGGCCACCATTCAGAAAATAATCTTCCTGTTTTTGCCACCAAAGTGGATAACCTCACATTTATCCATATTAAATTTAATCTGCCATGAACTTGCCCACTCACCTAACCTATCCAAGTCACCCTGCATCCTCTTAGCATCCTCCTCACAGCTAACACTGCCACCCAGCTTCGTGTCATCCGCAAACTTGGAGATGCTGCATTTAATTCCCTCATCTAAGTCATTAATATATATTGTAAACAACTGGGGTCCCAGCACTGAGCCTTGCGGTACCCCACTAGTCACCGCCTGCCATTCTGAAAAGGTCCCGTTTATTCCCACTCTTTGCTTCCTGTCTGCCAACCAATTCTCTCTGCACATCAATACCTTACCCCCAATACTGTGCGCTTTAAGTTTGCACACTGATCTCCTGTGTGGGACCTTGTCAAAAGCCTTTTGAAAATCCAAATATACCACATCCACTGGTTCTCCCCTATCCACTCTACTAGTTACATCATCAAAAAATTATATGAGATTCGTCAGACATGATTTTCCTTTCACAAATCCATGCTGACTTTGTCCGATGATTTCACCGCTTTCCAAATGTGCTGTTATCACATCTTTGATAACTGACTCCAGCGTTTTCCCCACCACCAATGTTAGGCTAACTGATTTATAATTCCCCAGTTTTTCTCTCCCTCCTTTTCTAAAAAGCGGGATTACATTAGCCACTAATGTGCTATGTTCATAAGTATGAATTGGCGACCAAGCTGCGTTCTAGATAATTACTGCCCATAGCTGATGCTGCAAGATCAGTGTTTACTCTCTGACAAAATGGGAGCTGTACTCAGGCATGGCAAAGCCAGTTTCGATGGAAATAGAGGCAGATCCAATCTCCAGGTAGATAATCCACTTGGGACGTAATGGCTGCAGGTAGCAATGTCACAGTGTCATGCACACGCATCTGCCGTGGGGCAGTATTTCACAAACCCATTTACTTCTGGAGAGACTTTAATAAACTCCAAAGCAACACAAGGAACGAATTAGTGAGCAAGAGTGCAGACTGGAGATAACTGGAAAAAAATACGGGCAATCCTTTAGAACAGAGGAAACTCACTGCCTCCAGGACTGTGATGATGTGATGGACCTTTAAAACTTCACCTCGTCCGAAGTGACACTGTGTACAATGCACCTGTGAGGGTGGAGCGGCTGAAACGGGGACGTGCCCCGTGACGGCAGCCAACAATCAGGTTTGTGACCGGAGAAGTTACAAGTTTGAGCAAGTTTGAGTTGGGTGCTGCAGGTTCGACATTTGATCTCACCTGATGAATGTGAAATTTGCTGCAGAATTAGGTCGGCCCAGATTGTAAAAGGCGAATTTATGCTGATTTTTGCTGAAGAAATCGTGACTTTTCTTGCTTTTTTTTTGCATATTAAGTGGATGACTTGCTGCTGAAGGTGAATTCCGTCCTCCATGAGCAAACGTCTGGATCTACGGGGAACAAACAAGACACTGATTTCCCAGGAACTGCCTCACGCTTCAGTATGATGTAGAAGATGGCTTTTCAGCCCACTGAATGAACGCCAGCTCTCAAAGCAATTTCATCATCATAGTCCCACACCTAACCCTGTTTAAATTTTTCTCTCTCCCACTCTCTTTCTCCCTCTCTCTCTCTGTCTCTCTCTCCCTCTCTCAGTCTCTCTCTCTCTCTCTCTCTCTCTCTCTCACTCTCTCTCTCTCTCTTTGTCTCTCAATCGACATTATCGATGGATCTCGACACAGGAAACTGGATTGTCAAATCGATGGAAATGGGCCCAGGAAGCTGGATTGTCAAATCGATGGAAATGGGCCCAGGAAGCTGGATTGTCAAATCGCTGGATCTGGGCCCAGGAAGCTGGATTGTCAAATAGATGGAACTGGGCCCAGGAAGCTGGATTGTCAGAAACCCAGAATTCGACCCAGGGATGTTGAATGGTCCAGTGATTAAAATACAGGGAAAACAATCACCTCAAAGTCAAAAAAATTTTAAAAATAAAATTTACATTGCTCAAACTCCTATATTTTTTAAATGATAAATAATTGTTGCAACCACATATTTGTTCATTTGCAGGGCAGTGGGGTGTTATAGTGTCTCTATACACGGTGACGGAATGGTTATGTAACATCATTGGTAATGTTGGGGTGTGGGGTGTTATAGTGTCTCCATACACGGTGAGGGAATGGTCATGTAACATCATTGGTCATGTTGGGGTGTGGGGTGTTATAGTGTCTCTATACACAGTGAGGGAATGGCTGATTAACGGTCAAAGGAACCCCATCACATATCTTGCCCACGTTACCTGCCAAGTTCAGAGGTAATCATAGAGTCAGCCTAGCCAACCCGGTCAGGTTCACGATTAGTTTTGCTATCACCATCCTTTATGCCGTGAAATGTGTTTTTCTGTAGCAGTCGTAACATCATCATAAATTGCAACATGAATTCTGGTGAAAAAGACAGAATAAAGTTCACTGACCAGGCAGAAAGTTTTTGCCGGAGGGAATTCCTGCAATGTTATGTGTGTGTCGTCAAACTTCAGAACCTCCTCCCCGTTGGAACTCACAAGAGAAGGGCATGTCCCTTGATAGTGTGGTGTGTTTTCTGAATGATATCTTCTACCTTCTTTGTGTCCTCTGCCTATTGAGAGTTCACGATGGAGATGACCGATTCTGCCTCTCTCTCAGCAGCCTCGCGTAATCCTCTTCATTGACCCCTCAATACCAGGCTGAAGGAGTGAGCAACGTGGCTCATGTTCCCTGGTAGGGGTATGCTGTGACTACAATGGGATGGCAAGATCAGCGTATCTGATCTGCTCCAAAATTTACCTGTTGTCAGATGTATCATGCTGTAAGGTTTCACTGCTGATGTACTGGCCTCTCTGTAATGGTCCACTGCTGAGGTAATGGTTTCTCTGTCACAGCAATGTTTGGGTTATGACCCGAGATAACGGGGCACGTTAGCCAATGAGCAGGATGTTCTTTCTCGTGTGTCTGGGAGCCGGGAATTTGCGGTCTTTTGCCATGGAGAGTTGAAGCGAGAGGACATGCTTGGCGAGAGTTTGTAGACCGCCAGACAGAGTAGATTGAGGAGCACGGGTTTGAGGGTCTGAGGGTCGTCTACGCTCGGAGCAGGGCGACGGGAACAAATGGACGACACCGTGAGCTTCAACGTTTGCACAACAGACTGTTTCATGAGAATGGGCCCTCTTATTTTTTTACTAACAAAAAAAATACAAGATATTAAAACGTATAGATAGAGTGGACAGCCAGCACCTCTTCCCCAGGGCACCACTGCTCAGTACAAGAGGACATGGCTTTAAGGTAAGGGGTGGGAATTTCAAGGGGGATATTAGAGGAAGGTTTTTTACTCAGAGAGTGGTGGGTGCGTGGAATGCACTGCCTGAGTCAGTGGTGGAGGCAGATACACTGGTGAAATGTAAGAGACCGCTAGACAGGTATATGGAGGAATCTAAGGTGGGGGATTATATGGGAGGCAGGGTTTGAGGGTCGGCACAACATTGTGGGCCGAAGGGCCTGTATTGTGCTGTACTATTCTATGTTCTAACCATATGGTCAATTTAAGAATTACAAATCTCAGTCGTTTAATCGCATATTGTGTACTGTTTGTTATTTCGTGGTACTGATTTGTAACAGGGGGACTTCATCCACCCAAAGGAGATTTCTCAAGTTTGGCCGGGCCCAGGGGGCTGTCTTCCCGTAGATTAAACCGCTAGCCGAGCCGAGGGTTGCAAGAAATTCCATCCCTCCGCTGAGGATGGCCAGAGTGGCACTCGGCTCCGTCACCCACATCTCCCACTCAAACTGTTTTTCAACGGCGTTGAACGTCAGAATGCATCACCAAGCACGGAAAACTGAATTAATCTCTCTTCCTAACTGGGCGCAGAGCCATGTGCAGCCCCTGTAGAAACTAGAACCATTTCCCCGACTTTCGGCCAGCACAAAGTCCTCCAAGGGTCAACAGCCCTCATGCTGAGTGGAATGAACACGACTACTTCTTTCTTTAGTAGGTCCACACTGCATTTTGTCGCACTGTGCAGACTTGTAAGAGTTTTGACTGAGCTCGTTCACAAAAGGATTTTACATCTGAACTTGTGTTATTAGTTGGGGGAAAACCCTGGGCATCCAGAAGTGAGTTTTTTTAAAAAATTCAGAGACATGGCACGGGATAGGGCCAGACCTTTGAGACGCACTGACCAGCAGCCCCCGACAGTCGCAATTTAACACTAACTCAACGACGGGACAACGTACAATGATCAGTTCCCTACCCAGCACGTCCTTCGACTGTGGGAGGGAACACACGCTTTGCGAGGGGTGGACTGGCGGAGTCCCCTGACCGGGGAGGCCAGGATTGAACTCTGAACTCCGACCCCCTCAACTGTAATTGCGCTGCGCGAGCCGCTAGGTCAGATAGATCTGCTGGTCGAGCGGTGTCGCAGACCAAGGAATGGATTGCGGGCTTCAGGGAGGGGAAGTTGGGACAATGCACACCAGTCCTCACTGAATGGTCTGCAGTGGAAAGATCGAGCACATTCAACCTCCTGGGTCGGCATCAACGTCTCTGAAGGTTCATCCTGGGTCGCAAAGACAATGGTTGCATTTTGACGGGATTTGGTTTGTCACCAAAGACCCTAACAGGTTTCAGCAGAGGTGCCGACTGGTTGCCTCGCTGCCTGGTACAGGTGCGTAGGATCGGACAGAGCGGCTGAGGGTCGTAAACCAAACCAGCTCCATCATGGACACTAGCCCCCTCGTCATCGAGGACATCTCCAAAAGGTGACACCCATCCTGAAGGACCCTCACCACCTTCAGCTCCTTGCTACCATCGGGAAGGAGGTACGGGAGCAGGAGGCGCTCACTCAAAGTTTTAAGGGTGACTTTTTCCCCCTCTGCCATCAGATTTCTCAACGGCCGAAGGACACTCTCTCGCTACTTCTCTCTGCTTTTGCATAACTTATTTAGTTTTAAAGATATTTCTTATAACATTTTGATAGGACTAATCAAAATAGGACATACATGGTAAATGGTAGGGCATTGAAGAATACACTAGAACAGAGGGATCTAGGAATAATGGTGCATAGTTCCCTGAAGGTGGAATCTCATGTGGATAGGGTGGTGAAGAAAGCTTTTGGTTTGCTGGCCTTTATAAATCAGAGCATTGAATATAGGAGTTGGGATGTAATGTTGAAATTGTACAAGGCATTGGTAAGGCCAAATCTGGAGTATTGTGTACAGTTCTGGTCACCGAATTATAGGAAAGATGTCAATAAAATTGAGAGAGTACAGAGGAGGTTTACTACAATGTTGCCTGGGTTTCATCTCCTAAGCTACAGAGAAAGGTTGAACAAGTTGGGTCTTTATTCTTTGGAGCATAGAAGGTTGAGGGGGGACTTGATAGAGGTGTTTAAAATTATGAGGGAGATTGATAGATTTGAAGTGGATAGGCTTTTCCATTGAGAATGGGGGAGATTGAAACAAGAGGACATGAGTTGAGAGTTAAGGGGCAAAAGTTTAGGGGTAACATGAGGGGGAACTTCTTTACTCAGAGAGTGGTAGCTGTGTGGAACGAGCTTCCAGCAGAAGTGGTTGAGGCAGGTTCGATGTTGTCGTTTAAAGTTAAATTGGATAGTTATATGGACAGGAAAGGGATGGAGGATTATGGGCTGAGTGCAGGTCGGTGGGACTAAGTGAGAGTAAGAGTTCGACATGGACTAGAAGGGCCGAGATGGCCTGTTTCTGTGCTGTAATTGTTATCTGGTTATATGCGTATTGTAACTTATTTTTATGCATATTGCCCTGTGTGTGCTACCTACTGTTTACCTGTGCTGCGCACTGCAGGCAGTTTGAATTAGATTTTTATGAACCTATTGATGGTAATATTTTGTTTTACGTGCTGAGTGCGGTATGCGTTGTGTGGGTGCACCGCGGTCCGGAGGAATATTGGTGAGTTTGGTTGTAGATATGTTACAGTCAGACGACAACCAACTTCAACTTGTACTTGCAGCCACAAAACAACAAGTTTCACAGCAGAACTCAGCGAAAATAAACCTGGATCTGATTTTGATTTTGATCCTGGTCATTTCGCCTCGGTCAGTCGTGAATCTGAATTCGATTCTGATTCGGATCCTGGCCATTTACCCTTGGTCAGTCTGGAATCTTTCTTTCTTTTTTAATCTTTTTATTAATTTTCAAATTCATAAACATAGCAACAGTACTGATACAAAGAGATTGGGATTACATTATTGGCAAGTAAAAACTACAGATAATACAAGTATATTAGACCTCCCAAACTCTTAATATAATTAAACATGGTAAAAAGAAAAATGAAAAAATATCAAGAAAAAAAACCCAAAATAAAAACAAACTAAACTAAACTGAACCAAAAACTGAACGAAACAAAGCTGGGCTATTATATTACATCGAATACAATCATTAATGTTGTTAACTCTGCTCCTCTGTCCATATATTTTAGGTTAATAAAAAGGATTCAGAAAAGGTCAAGCTACGTCATATGAAAGTGTTGAATAAATGGCCTCCAAGTCTCCTCAAATTTAACCGAAGGATCAAAAGTGACACTTCTGATTTTTTCTAAATTTAAACAAGATATAGTTTGGGAAAACCATTGAAATGTAGTAGGGGGATTGATCTCTTTCCAATTCAATAAAATGGACCTTCTAGCCATTAATGTAACAAATGCAATCGCCTGACAAGCTGAAGAGGATAAATAACCATGTTCCGTCATTGGTAAACCAAAAATTGCGGCAATAGGATGAGGTTGTAAATCAACACGCAAAACTGTTGAAATAATATCAAAAATGTCTTTCCAAAATTTTTTCAAAAGAGGGCAAGACCAGAACATATGAGTCAAAGAGGCCACCGCAGATTGACATCTGTCACAAACAGGATTTATATGGGAGTGAAAACGAGCTAGTTTATCTTTAGGCATATGGGCCCTATGGCACCACCTTTAATTGTATCAACGTATGTTTAACACATATAGAGGAAAAGTTAACTAATTGAAAAATTTTCTCCCATTTCTCAATAGGTAAGTGAAGTTGAAGTTCCCTTTCCCATTCATTCTTAATTTTATCAGATCTACCTGGCTGTATTTTCATAATCACATCATAAATAATTGCTGTTAAACCCTTCTGATAAGGATTTAAACCTAAATTTTTTTCCAAGATATCCGTTGGATATGAAGCCAGAAAGGTAAGTAGCATAATATTTTAAGAGTTTCTAATTTGTAAATATCTAAAAAAAATGGGATCTGGGCAAATTATATTTATTAGACAACTGTTCGAAAGACATGAAACACTTATCCAAGAATAAATCAGGAAAACATATAATACCCTTCATTCTCCATATCAGAAAGGCTTAGTCCATTACAGAGGGTCGGAAAAAAAAATTAGATATAATAGGGCTTGATAAAATAAATTTGTTCGAACCAAAAAATTTACGAAATTGAAACTATGTTCGTAATGTGTATTTAATTATTGGATTAACCATTTGTTTATTCAATTTAGAGAGAATAAAGGGAAGCAAAGTCCCTGAAATAGAAGCCAATGAAAACCCTTGTACAGAATTACATTCAAGGTTTACCCATTGTGGACCTGGAATTATATCCAAATCTTGCGTCCAAAATATTAAATATCGAATATTAATTGCCCAGTAATAAAATCTTAAATTCGGCAATGCCAGACCACCGTCCTTTTTGGACTCCTGTAAGTATCAGAATTTGATTTTGATTCTGATTTTGATCCTGGCCAGTGTGATCTTGGGAGCAATGTCCTGACTCAGAACAAGAAGCAAATTCCGTGCTTTTCCCTCCAGCTTCAGCCTCCTTGTGAAAATCTTATCACAGAGTAAGAACTTACCGCACAGTTGTGTCATAGTTATTGATAACACTAGACAACAAAGATGGCGTTTTCTGAATACATTTGGGTGTATCTTGTGGGTTTTGGGCTGCTGATCATGAAAATCACCACGAAATTTCCCCAGCATGCACTATTTTTAAAAATAATCACCTGCTTCAAATCATAATTCAAGTCGGAATAACCGATGCCAAGATTCAAGAAGGCATTTTTATTGGTCCACCCATCAAACTGGTCATCAGTGACGGGCAATTTGAAGAACTCATGGGACCGGAGAAAATCAGATGGAAGGCATTCAAGAACGTTGCTGAAAATTTTCTTGGCAACTACAGAGCACCAAACTACATGCAGCTGTTTGACAACATGCTTCAGCCATACAAAACCACAAAGTGCAACCTGTCACCAGAGATTCATTTTCTGCATTCCCATTTAGACTTCTTCCCTGAAATTCTTGGTGCTGTCAGTGGTGAGCACGATGAAAGGTTTCACCAGGACATTGCGGTCATGTTGAAATGGTATCAGGGCAACTGGAATCCATCAATGCTGGCTGATTATTGTTGGACACTTAAGTAAGAAACCTCAGACACTGAGTACAAATGAAACTCATCAACAAAATTCAGCACCATTATGCAATTAAACACTTTATATTCAGTAAAATTTAGCTTCCTGTTTCTTCAAATCCCTACATGATACAAGTCCTCTGAAATTATATTTCTGTTCAGCTTCAGGTGGTAGATCACAAACAGAAAAAGAAAATTCTGACGAAGCCGGGCTTTTGAAAAAAGTTTGTTGTCCAGTGAAATAAAAAGTTAACCAGATCGAGCTTGACATATTACATTGAAAGAAAATAAAACTGGTAAATAGATGGGAGCAACTCAATCAAAAAATTTTGGACAGAAGTCTCAGAACTCAGCTGATTACATGGGAAACAGGAAAATTCTCTGACAAAGGTAACATTGTACTTGCATGAAAAGGTATTTTTTCTAATCATTGACATCTGCCTTAGTATAAACCATTGCAAATGGAATAAAATTCTGCACTGTATCTTCAATGATTTGATTTTAATTATCCGTGGCACTCGTCATGAATAATCATCGTTGCTGTGATTATATGCTCAAAACTTAACGATTAGAAGCCAAAGCATGTTATGGTTTTGTCTTTAGATAATACTATAAGAACTCACCATAAAAATTGCCTCAAAGCTAAATCCCAAGCTAATTATGATGAGTAATGTTCTGAAAATGAATGGGGGCCCTGTTATAATGTCCAAAAGTTCAATGTTTATAATTTTGTAACTCCACTCGTTTCTCACAGTCAAACTAATCATGTTATAAACTCAATCTTGCACCTCGCCTGACCGTGTTCTTGAAAATTCATCAGAACAGCGAGATAGAGAAACAGCCAAGTGTCTCCCAGGGCGCCGTGGACTTCAGACATTGCAACTCAGGCTCGGAGGGTGAAATTAGCGACTTTCTCACTGTCCTGACAGCGAAATTCTGTTTATTTTTATTTGAAGATACAGACCATGTATTCAGGATTTTGAACCTTGTAGCCAATGGGGAGAGTGGGGAGGGGGGTGGGGGCTAGAGAGAAAACAGAACAAAGCTCCTTCTCTTCTGCAAAGTGGGGTGGACAACATAGGGGGGGAAGGGGGATGTGGTCAGGGAGCAAAACGAAGGTTCAGACAAAGTTTTAAAGGGGAGGGAGAGGCATTCAGACCACTACACCAATCCACTCTCTCCTCCTCAGAGAAAATGTTGGGATGTCTATCTCAATCCCTCCCCCTCGGAGGGAACGTTGGGATATCTATCTCAATACTTCCCCCTCGGAGGGCAGGTCGGGATGTGTATCTCAATCCCTCCCCCTCCGTGAGGACGTTGGGATGTCTATCTCAATCCCTCCCTCTCGGAGGGAATGTCGGGATGTCTATCTCAGTCCCTCCCCCTCGGAGGGCAGGTCGGGATGTCTATCTCAGTCCCTCCCCCTCGGAGGGAACGTCGGGATGTCTGTCTCAGTCCCTCTCCCTCGGAGAGGATGTCGGGATGTCTATCTCAGTCCCTCCCCCTCGGAGGGAATGTCGGGATGTCTATCTCAGTCCCTCCCCCTCAGAGGGAATGTCGGGATGTCTATCTCAGTCCCTCCCCCTTGGAGGGAACGTCGGGATGTCTATCTCAGTCCCTCCCCCTTGGAGGGAACATCGGGATGTCTATCTCAGTCCCTCCCCCTCGGAGGGAACGTCGGGATGTCTATCTCAGTCCCTCCCCCTCGGAGGGAACATCGGGATGTCTATCTCAGTCCCTCCCCCTCGGAGGGAATGTCGGGGGAGAGAAAGTCGGGATGTCTATCTCAGTCCCTCCCCCTCGGAGGGAATGTCGGGGGAGAGAATGTCGGGATGTCTATCTCAATCCCTCCCCCTCGGAGAGAATGTTGGGGTGTCTATCTCAATCCCTCCCCCTCGGAGGGAATGTTGGGGTGTCTATCTCAATCCCTCCCCCTCCGTGAGGATGTTGAGATGTCTATCTCAATCCCTCCCCCTCGGAGGGAATGTTGGGATGTCTATCTCAATCCCTCCCCCTCGGAGGGAATGTTGGGGTGTCTATCTCAATCCCTCCCCCTCCGTGAGGATGTTGAGATGTCTATCTCAATCCCTCCCCCTCGGAGAGAATGTTGGGGTGTCTATCTCAATCCCTCCCCCTCGGAGGGAATGTTGGGGTGTCTATCTCAATCCCTCCCCCTCCGTGAGGATGTTGAGATGTCTATCTCAATCCCTCCCCCTCGGAGGGAATGTTGGGATGTCTATCTCAATCCCTCCCCCTCGGAGGGAATGTTGGGGTGTCTATCTCAATCCCTCCCCCTCCGTGAGGATGTTGAGATGTCTATCTCAATCCCTCCCCCTCGGAGGGAATGTTGGGATGTCTATCTCAATCCATTTAACTCTACTTGGTTGGACCAAGTCAGGTCATTTGTGATATTGACCCCAAGGAACTTCAAGCTTTTGACCCGTTCCACTTGCGCACCACCGATGTAAATGGGGTCGTGCGGTCTGCTACTCCTTCTGAAGTCAACAACCAATTCCTTCCTCTTGCTGACGTTGAGGGATAGGTTATTGTCTTCGCACCATGCCACCAGGTTCTTAATTTCCTCTCTGTACTCAAACTCATCATTACCCGAGATACGGCCTACAATTGTTGTGTCATCAGAAAACTTGTATATTGAGTTTGATGGAAACTTGGCTACACAATCATGGGTGTACAGTGAGTACAGCAGGGGGCTGAGTACACAGCCTTGTGGGGCACCGGTTCTCAGAGTGATTGTAGAGGAGAGCTTGTCCCTTATTTTTACAGCCTGGGTCCTGTCTGTGAGGAAGTTGAAGATCCAGCTGCAGATCTGAGTGCTAAGGCCCAGGTTCCGGAGCTTAGGAATCAGTTTATTTGGAATGATGGTATTAAAGGCAGAGCTGTAGTCAATGAAAAGGAGTCTTACGTATGCGTCTTTATTCTCCAGGTGTTTAAGGAGGAATGTAGGGCCAGAGAGATGGCATCTGCCGTTGACCTGTTGCTCCGGTAGGCGAATTGCAAAGCGTCGAGGTTGATCGGTAGGCTGTGGTTGATGTGTGCCATAACCAATCTCTCGAAGCACTTCGTAGCAATTGATGTCAGAGCCACAGGTCGATAGTCATTCAGGCATGCCACCTTGCTCTTGGGCACTGGGATTATCGTTGCCTTCTTAAAATACGAGGGGATCTTAGACTGAAGCAAGGAGCAGCTGAAGATGTCAGCAAACACTCCAGCTAGCTTGCTTGCACAGGCCCGGAGAACCCATCCTGGGATGCCATCTGGGCCCGTCACCTTCCTTGGATTTATCTTCAGAGAGGCCCTTCTAACGTCCTCCTTGGTGACGATGAATCTCGATGCCACCAAGCCCAGTTGATCCGGAGGGAGTGGGACGCTCCTCTTCTGTTCAGATCTTGCGTAGAATACGTTAAGTTCGTCAGGAAGAGAAGCCCCACGGTTATTGATATTCCCAGCCTTTTCTTTGTGCCCAGTGACCTCATTTAGACCCTACCATAGTCTACTGGCATCCCTTTGGTTAGCCTGGGCTTCCAACTTGGCTCGATATTGCCTCTTGGTGCCCTTAATGGCTTTCCGGAGTTCACGCCTGGATTCCGAGTAGCAACTGGTATCCCCGGACCTAAAAGCCGCAGCTCTAGCCTTTAAAAGGGAGTAGACCTCATAATTCATCTAAGGTTTCCGGTTAGGGAATATCCGGATCGTCTTGCGAGACACACAGTCCTCCGTGAATTTCCAAATAAAGTCTGTAACAGCTGAAGCATACTCATTGAGGTTAGCTGCCGAGTCCTTGAATACTAACCAGTCCACCGATTCAAGGCAGTCACGGAGGACCTCATCCGTTTCCTCCGTCCAACGCGACACTACTTTTGACACTGTGATCTCCCGCTTCAGTTTCTGTTTGTAAGTCGTGAGGAGGAGTACGACCTGATGGTCCGATTTTCCGAAGTGAGGTCGTGGGACGGAATGGTAGGCATCCTTGACTGCCGTGTAGCAGTGGTCAAGTATATTCGGCCCTCTAGTGGGGCAGGAGACATGTTGGTATAACTTTGGCAGTGCCTTTCTGAGGTTGGCCTGGTTAAAGTCCCTGGCTGTAACGAGCAAAGCCTCTGGATACCTAGTCTCAAGTTCACTGATGTTGGCATACAGTATGTTCAGAGCACACTCCACATCCGCCTGGGGGGGAATGTAGACCGCTGTCAGTATGACCAAGGTGAATTCCCGTGGCAGATAGTAGGGACGACATTTCACCGACAGGTGTTCCAGGTCCGGGCTGCAGGAGACTGATGGTTGTCGTGTAGTAACTGTTCCTGAACCTGGTGGTGTGGGTGAAGTTACCCACACCGGTTCAGGAGACTGATGGTTGTCGTGTAGTAACTGTTCCTGAACCTGGTGGTGTGGGTGAAGTTACCCACACCGGTTCAGGAGACTGATGGTCGCGTAGTAACTGTTCCTGAACCTGGTGGTGTGGGTGAAGTTACCCACACCGGTTCAGGAGACTGATGGTCGTGTAGTAACTGTTCCTGAACCTGGTGGTGTGGGTGAAGTTACCCACACCGGTTCAGGAGACTGATGGTTGTCGTGTAGTAACTGTTCCTGAACCTGGTGGTGTGGGTGAAGTTACCCACACCGGTTCGGGAGACTGATGGTCGTGTTGCAACTGTTCCTGAACCTGGTGGTGTGTGTGAAGTTACCCACACCGGTTCAGGAGACTGATGGTTGTCGTGTAGTAACTGTTCCTGAACCTGGTGGTGTGGGTGAAGTTACCCACACCGGTTCAGGAGACTGATGGTTGTCGTGTAGTAACTGTTCCTGAACCTGGTGGTGTGAGTGAAGTTACCCACACCGGTTCGGGAGACTGATGGTTGTCGTGTAGTAACTGTTCCTGAACCTGGTGGTGTGGGTGAAGTTATCCACACCGGTTCGGGAGACTGATGGTTGTCGTGTAGTAACTGTTCCTGAACCTGGTGGTGTGGGTGAAGTTATCCACACCGGTTCGGGAGACTGATGGTTGTCGTGTAGTAACTGTTCCTGAACCTGGTGGTGTGGGTGAAGTTATCCACACCGGTTCAGGAGACTGATGGTTGTCGTGTAGTAACTGTTCCTGAACCTGGTGGTGTGTGTGAAGTTACCCACACCGGTTCGGGAGACTGATGGTTGTCGTGTAGTAACTGTTCCTGAACCTGGTGGTGTGGGTGAAGTTATCCACACCGGTTCAGGAGACTGATGGTCGTGTAGTAACTGTTCCTGAACCTGGTGGTGTGGGTGAAGTTACCCACACCGGTTCAGGAGACTGATGGTTGTCGTGTAGTAACTGTTCCTGAACCTGGTGGTGTGAGTGAAGTTACCCACACCGGTTCAGGAGACTGATGGTCGTGTAGTAACTGTTCCTGAACCTGGTGGTGTGGGTGAAGTTACCCACACCGGTTCAGGAGACTGATGGTCGTGTAGTAACTGTTCCTGAACCTGGTGGTGTGGGTGAAGTTACCCACACCGGTTCAGGCGTCTGGTTGTCGTGTAGTAACTGTTCCTGAACCTGGTGGTGTGGGTGAAGTTACCCACACCGGTTCAGGAGACTGATGGTCGTGTAGTAACTGTTCCTGAACCTGGTGGTGTGGGTGAAGTTACCCACACCGGTTCAGGAGACTGATGGTCGTGTAGTAACTGTTCCTGAACCTGGTGGTGTGGGTGAAGTTACCCACACCGGTTCAGGAGACTGATGGTCGTGTAGTAACTGTTCCTGAACCTGGTGGTGTGGGTGAAGTTATCCACACCGGTTCGGGAGACTGATGGTCGTGTAGTAACTGTTCCTGAACCTGGTGGTGTGGGTGAAGTTATCCACACCGGTTCAGGAGACTGATGGTCGTGTTGCAACTGTTCCTGAACCTGGTGGTGTGGGTGAAGTTATCCACACTGGTTCAGGAGACTGATGGTTGTCGTGTAGTAACTGTTCCTGAACCTGGTGGTGTGGGTGAAGTTATCCACACCGGTTCAGGAGACTGATGGTCGTGTAGTAACTGTTCCTGAACCTGGTGGTGGGGGTGAAGTTATCCACACCGGTTCAGGAGACTGATGGTCGTGTTGCAACTGTTCCTGAACCTGGTGGTGTGGGTGAAGTTATCCACACTGGTTCAGGAGACTGATGGTCGTGTAGTAACTGTTCCTGAACCTGGTGGTGTGGGTGAAGTTACCCACACCGGTTCAGGAGACTGATGGTTGTCGTGTAGTAACTGTTCCTGAACCTGGTGGTGTGGGTGAAGTTACCCACACCGGTTCAGGAGTCTGATGGTCGTGTAGTAACTGTTCCTGAACCTGGTGGTGTGGGTGAAGTTACCCACACCGGTTCAGGAGTCTGATGGTCGTGTAGTAACTGTTCCTGAACCTGGTGGTGTGGGTGAAGTTACCCACACCGGTTCAGGAGTCTGATGGTCGTGTAGTAACTGTTCCTGAACCTGGTGGTGTGGGTGAAGTTACCCACACCGGTTCAGGAGACTGATGGTCGTGTAGTAACTGTTCCTGAACCTGGTGGTGTGGGTGAAGTTATCCACACCGGTTCAGGAGACTGATGGTCGTGTAGTAACTGTTCCTGAACCTGGTGGTGTGGGTGAAGTTACCCACACCGGTTCAGGAGACTGATGGTTATCGTGTAGTAACTGTTCCTGAACCTGGTGGTGTGGGTGAAGTTATCCACACCGGTTCAGGAGACTGATGATCGTGTAGTAACTGTTCCTGAACCTGGTGGTGTGGGTGAAGTTATCCACACCGGTTCGGGAGACTGATGGTTGTCGTGTAGTAACTGTTCCTGAACCTGGTGGTGTGGGTGAAGTTATCCACACCGGTTCAGGAGACTGATGGTTGTCGTGTAGTAACTGTTCCTGAACCTGGTGGTGTGGGTGAAGTTATCCACACCGGTTCGGGAGTCTGATGGTCGTGTAGTAACTGTTCCTGAACCTGGTGGTGTGGGTGAAGTTACCCACACCGGTTCAGGAGACTGATGGTTGTCGTGTAGTAACTGTTCCTGAACCTGGTGGTGTGGGTGAAGTTACCCACACCGGTTCAGGAGACTGATGGTCGTGTAGTAACTGTTCCTGAACCTGGTGGTGTGGGTGAAGTTACCCACACCGGTTCAGGAGACTGATGGTTGTCGTGTAGTAACTGTTCCTGAACCTGGTGGTGTGGGTGAAGTTATCCACACCGGTTCAGGAGTCTGATGGTCGTGTAGTAACTGTTCCTGAACCTGGTGGTGTGGGTGAAGTTATCCACACCGGTTCGGGAGACTGATGGTTGTCGTGTAGTAACTGTTCCTGAACCTGGTGGTGTGGGTGAAGTTATCCACACCGGTTCGGGAGACTGATGGTCGTGTAGTAACTGTTCCTGAACCTGGTGGTGTCGGTGAAGTTACCCACACCGGTTCGGGAGACTGATGGTCGTGTAGTAACTGTTCCTGAACCTGGTGGTGTGGGTGAAGTTATCCACACCGGTTCGGGAGACTGATGGTCGTGTAGTAACTGTTCCTGAACCTGGTGGTGTGAGTGAAGTTATCCACACCGGTTCGGGAGACTGATGGTTGTCGTGTAGTAACTGTTCCTGAACCTGGTGGTGTGAGTGAAGTTATCCACACCGGTTCAAGAGACTGACGGTTGTAACTGGTGGTGTGGGAACAGACACAAAATGCTGGAGGAACTCAGCAAGTGAGACACAATCTGACCTGCTGAGATCCTCCAGCGTTTTTGGGATGATGCCACACACATCTGTATTTTTTTATTCTGGAATTATACTGTTGTACCAGATCATCGACATTTAATTAAAAAATAGTCCTCTGGTTGTGATGTCTCATCAGAGACCCGGTTCTAGAAAGCATATTTTGTATTTAGCAGAGCTGTACTCCCAGCTGCTGCGTGAATTGTTAACAAGTTGTACAGACGGGGTAATGACTGCTACACAGCACGGAAGACTGAAGTTTAAAGGATTTCGACTCGTAAAAATGGGACCTGGTGGCTTCAACACCGTGAATCATGTCTGTAAGACAAGGAGGATGTTTAAAAGATGTTCACGCCAGATCTGAGCCGGTCTTTTTTTTCTGGGGAGATCTTTTGTGGAGGAAGCTGTCAGATGAAGTGTCTGCAGATGGGCGCGTATTTCATTACCCGGCTCTGACTGAACGCAGCTTCAGATGGTGACAAGTACATCTTATCTCCTTCCATCTGTCACTTTGCATAAACCTCCAGCTGCTGCAACTTCCTTATCACTGATGATCTTTGGAAAGAATGCGACGTGATCATCGTTTAAACCCACTGACTTTTACTCCTTGGGTTAATGACTCTTGGTGTTTTAAATTCAGAATATTGCACTGATTTTACTATATTACCGGCAGACATCAGGGAGCTGGGTGGGGGTGGAGGGGATGGAGAGTGATGCAGTGGACTTTCTCGCCCTAAATCAGCGAGCTGTTTTCTTTATGCGTCCCCTCTTGCTGGCTGACTCCCCTCTGCCGCTTTTACTAGGGAGAGAGAGAAGGAGACAGCCCATGGCATGTCGAATTGTCGGGTGAACGATGAGTCTTTGTCGTACTGCAGATCATGCTCTTCGTTGGAGGCTCTGCTGTTTGCCTGCCTGGAGGGCGGAGGGTGCCGATGCTTCTTCTTGCGGAAGAAAGTGAGGGAGGGGGAGGGTCGTTGCTTTGTCGCTGCTTGTGCGTGGGAGGGGGGAGTTGGGGGGGCTTCGGGGTTCTAACTTTTTTACTGTCCCTCATTCGTTTTTTTTTTGTTTTCATGGACGTCTGCGAAGAACAAGAATTTCAGGTTGTATACTGTATACATTTCTCTGATACCAAATGGAGTCGAACGTCTGTCGAAACAAATCCTCTACTCCCAGCTTGAAGAAGGCAAGCGGAAAAGAGGCAGACGACAGAAGAGATTCAAATGCGTCTTAAAAGCCAACATGAGGAAACGTAACATCGACATCAGCAACTGGGAATCCAACGCCAAGGACAGGAAACTCTGGCAAGCCATCATCCGAGAAGGAACAGCAACTTTCGAAGCCAACAGATGTGCAGAGTTAGAAGAAAAAGAGAAGAGGCAGCGACAACCAAAACCCGATCTGCCATCTGGAACTACCTGTCCTGAATACGGAAGAACTTTCAAAACCAAGATTGGACTCAGAAGCCACTTGAGAGCCCATAAGTAGATCAACAGAACGAAAACCATCATCCTCGACCTCGAGGGATAGCCACGACGATGACTAAATGGAGCCAGTGAAACTATTGAACGGATTAGCTGTCTCATTTATGGGACGTGGTTAAGTTACTAAAATCGTTCCTACATCCTTCCTTACCTCCTTGCATCCCGCAACGCCGCAGATGCAGAGGGCAGCAATGAAGCTCTTCCACTTCTGTCTGGCTTGACCCCAGGCGTGGCTCAGGACTCTCATCCCTGGCATGGTTCGAACACTCCAAAAAGCAACGTTCGTCGTGACCTTGGCTTCCCTCATCATGCTAGTGACTGCCTCTTGGTTTAACAGCCAAACAAGTCCTGGATGGAGACTCAGGAATACCTTGGCTCACTGGTATAGGAGGGTTCCTCATTCCTGCTTCCGTACGTTTTGTTTTCGACCAGTCAGGGTCATTAGCCCCCGAGCTGAACCCCTGACCTTGGAGGATGGGTGGGCCACCCTTAGTCTGGCTAACCTTTGACCTGTTCGGCATGGAGTGACCCGACCAAGAACCCAAGCACAAAGCCCTGGCCCCGGCCAGTGTCGCTCTCAGGGTCACTGAGGCACACAAGCCCCCAGACCCTAAGACAAGGTTGTGGTGGAGGACTGAAATATAAACCCTTTGGAGTTATACAGCAGCAAGAGTGCTGCATGCATTAACTTTATAAATAAGATTATTTTCTAAAATTATATGTATACTTAGTGGCTATTTTATTCGGCCTCCTTGTTAGTGAAAATATCTAATCAGCCAATCATGTGGCAGCAACTCAGTGCACAAAAGCATGCAGACATGGTCAAGAGGTTCAGCTGTTGTTCAGACCATACATCAGAATGGGGGAAGAACGGTGATCAGAGTGACTTTGACTGTGGAATGATCGTCAGTGCCAGACGGGGTGGTTTGAGTATCTCAGAAACAGCTGAGCTCCTGGGATTTTCATACATAGTGGTCTCTGGAGTTTACAGAGAATGGTGAAAAAAAATCCAGTGAGCGGCAGTTCTGTGGGTGAAAACACTCCGTTAATGAGAGAGGTTGGAGGGGAATGGCCAGACTGGTTCAAACTGACAGGAAGGTGACAGTAACGCAGATAACCACACGTTACAGCAGCGCTGTGCAGAAGAGCATCTCTGAATGCACAACACGTCGAACCTTGTTGGGCTACATTAGCAGAAAACCAGACCAGGTAGCACTCCTGTGCCTAAAGAAGTGGCCTGTGAAAATAAACCCTCTGGTATTCTCCAGCAGCAAGGATATTCCATGCATCAACTTTATGAATATTTCCTGAAATTAGATGCAAGTTCTGTTAATAGTGTTGGACTGGCTGGTGGGGTAGCATGTTTTCTGGAACACTGAGGTTGTTAGTGAAATCAAGGGAGGAGAAGATGGCGGCGTGACGCAGCACACGCAGTCATTCCAAATTGATATCGTATCTGTGAAGTAGGATGCCTTGCAAAATCCTGATTTGATGGAGACAGACGTGGAGAAGCACGGAGGAACATCTGGAGAAACTTCTGAAATGCCCGCTTCGCTGCCGCTGCTACTGTGCCATGGAGAATCTCTGGAGGGGAGGGCCCCAAATCCTCGGCTTTGCCTGTTGCCTGTTGCCGGGGTCGGGGTCGAAGCCCTCGGCAGAGATGGTGCTCGGTGCTCGGTGTCGGAGAGCTGGTCGGAGGCTCGGAGTTTTCGGACGGACTCGGAGTCGGACTGTGGTCGGATGCTTCCAGGATGCTGCATCGGCAACTTTGCGGCGCTGGAGGTTCACCGTCTGCGTGAGATGATGGGACTTTCGAGAGACTTTCAGACTTGACTGTGCCCGTGGTCTGTTTTTATCAAATTACTGTATTGCTTTGCACTGTTGTAACTATATGTTATAATTACGTGGTTTTTGTCAGTTTTTCAGTCTTGGTTTGTCTTGTGTTTCTGTAATATCATTCTGGAAAAACATTGTTTCATTTCTTAATGTATGCATTACTAAATGACAATAAAAGAGGACTGAGTATCCTCATAATCTAATCTAAAAAGATTGAACAGAATGCCAGTGTGCGTGGAGCCTCAGTGACAGCGAGCCATTCTGCACTGATGACCGGTCATTTGGATTGTACCGAATGGCAGAGAGATGTCTTACAGTTCAGAGAAGCTGCAACGATCACAGCAGGCGTGGGCAATCTGGGAATTTTGGGATTCTCACTTGGCTGCTAGGGTGATGAGGTATAGGAATGCCTCTACCAAAGGAGGTGTAAGATGCTCCTTCCCCCCGCTAGCCTGTAGGTCCCCTTGGGCAAGGTGTAGCACCTAGTTAGCCCCGCGATCAGGGTCACGTGAAACCATGGGAGCAGATGGTGGACGGTCATACAAGCAGCTGGTGCAGATCACAAGTCCTGGTTATGCCACCACTGACGATGCCAGTCAGACAATCTCTGAAGAGTATTGATAATGGCTGGGGTCACCCTGCCTTGTACAGTTACACACTGCCCAGAAGAAGCAAATGGCAAACCATTACTGTAGAACATTTGCCATGAGCTATCCTGGTCAAGACCATGATTGCCTACGTCATATGACACGACACATAATGATGATGTCATATGACATGACGCATAGCGATGATGTCGTACGACAGAGCACATAATGAAGATGAGGATGTCTTGGCTGTTCCCAAAATATGCCGGTCCATTCCCAGCTCTCTCTCTCTCTGTCTCTCTCTCTCTCTTTCTCTCTCTCTCACTGTAACACTTCATTCTGTACACAGTTATTGTTCTCCCCTGTCCTTCAATACCCTGTTGTATCTCTCTCTCTCTCTGTCACTGTAACACTTCATTCTGTACACAGTTATTGTTCTCCCCTGTCCTTCAATACCCTGTTGTAACTCTCTCTCTCTCTGTCACTGTAACACTTCATTCTGTACACAGTTATTGTTCTCCCCTGTCCTTCAATACCCTGTTGTAACTCTCTCTTTCTCTCCCTCTCACTGTAACACTTCATTCTGTACACAGTTATTGTTCTCCCCTGTCCTTCAATACCCTGTTGTAACTCTCTTTCTCTCTGTCACTGTAACACTTCATTCTGTACACAGTTATTGTTCTCCCCTGTCCTTCAATACCCTGTTGTAACTCTCTCTCTCTGTCACTGTAACACTTCATTCTGTGCACAGTTATTGTTCTCCCCTGTCCTTCAATACCCTGTTGTAACTCTCTCTCTCTCTCTCTGTCACTGTAACACTTCATTCTGTACACAGTTATTGTTCTCCCCTGTCCTTCAATACCCTGTTGTATCTCTCTCTCTCTCTGTCACTGTAACACTTCATTCTGTGTACAGTTATTGTTCTCCCCTGTCCTTCAATACCCTGTTGTATCTCTCTCTCTCTCTGTCACTGTAACACTTCATTCTGTACACAGTTATTGTTCTCCCCTGTCCTTCAATACCCTGTTGTATCTCTCTCTCTCTCTGTCACTGTAACACTTCATTCTGTGCACAGTTATTGTTCTCCCCTGTCCTTCAATACCCTGTTGTATCTCTCTCTCTCTCTGTCACTGTAACACTTCATTCTGTACAGTTATTGTTCTCCCCTGTCCTTCAATACCCTGTTGTATCTCTCTCTCTCTCTCTGTCACTGTAACACTTCATTCTGTACACAGTTATTGTTCTCCCCTGTCCTTCAATACCCTGTTGTATCTCTCTCTCTCTCTCTGTCACTGTAACACTTCATTCTGTGCACAGTTATTGTTCTCCCCTGTCCTTCAATACCCTGTTGTAACTCTCTCTCTCTCTCTGTCACTGTAACACTTCATTCTGTGCACAGTTATTGTTCTCCCCTGTCCTTCAATACCCTGTTGTATCTCTCTCTCTCTCTCTGTCACTGTAACACTTCATTCTGTACACAGTTATTGTTCTCCCCTGTCCTTCAATACCCTGTTGTAACTCTCTCTCTCTCTGTCACTGTAACACTTCATTCTGTACACAGTTATTGTTCTCCCCTGTCCTTCAATACCCTGTTGTATCTCTCTCTCTCTGTCACTGTAACACTTCATTCTGTACACAGTTATTGTTCTCCCCTGTCCTTCAATACCCTGTTGTATCTCTCTCTCTCTGTCACTGTAACACTTCATTCTGTACACAGTTATTGTTCTCCCCTGTCCTTCAATACCCTGTTGTATCTCTCTCTCTCTCTGTCACTGTAACACTTCATTCTGTGTACAGTTATTGTTCTCCCCTGTCCTTCAATACCCTGTTGTATCTCTCTCTCTCTGTCACTGTAACACTTCATTCTGTACACAGTTATTGTTCTCCCCTGTCCTTCAATACCCTGTTGTAACTCTCTCTCTGTCACTGTAACACTTCATTCTGTACACAGTTATTGCTCTCCCCTGTCCTTCAATACCCTGTTGTATCTCTCTCTCTCTCTGTCACTGTAACACTTCATTCTGTACACAGTTATTGTTCTCCCTTGTCCTTCAATACCCTGTTGTATCTCTCTCTCTCTCTCTGTCACTGTAACACTTCATTCTGTACACAGTTATTGTTCTCCCCTGTCCTTCAATACCCTGTTGTATCTCTCTCTCTCTGTCACTGTAACACTTCATTCTGTACAGTTATTGTTTTCCCCTGTCCTTCAATACCCTGTTGTATCTCTCTCTCTCTCTGTCACTGTAACACTTCATTCTGTACACAGTTATTGTTCTCCCCTGTCCTTCAATACCCTGTTGTAACTCTCTCTCTCTCTGTCACTGTAACACTTCATTCTGTACAGTTATTGTTCTCCCCTGTCCTTCAATACCCTGTTGTATCTCTCTCTCTCTGTCACTGTAACACTTCATTCTGTACACAGTTATTGTTCTCCCCTGTCCTTCAATACCCTGTTGTATCTCTCTCTCTCTGTCACTGTAACACTTCATTCTGTACACAGTTATTGTTCTCCCCTGTCCTTCAATACCCTGTTGTATCTCTCTCTCTCTCTCTGTCACTGTAACACTTCATTCTGTGCACAGTTATTGTTCTCCCCTGTCCTTCAATACGCTGTTGTAACTCTCTCTCTCTCTGTCACTGTAACACTTCATTCTGTACACAGTTATTGTTCTCCCCTGTCCTTCAATACCCTGTTGTAACTCTCTCTCTCTGTCACTGTAACACTTCATTCTGTACACAGTTATTGTTCTCCCCTGTCCTTCAATACCCTGTTGTATCTCTCTCTCTCTCTGTCACTGTAACACTTCATTCTGTGTACAGTTATTGTTCTCCCCTGTCCTTCAATACCCTGTTGTATCTCTCTCTCTCTCTGTCACTGTAACACTTCATTCTGTACACAGTTATTGTTCTCCCCTGTCCTTCAATACCCTGTTGTATCTCTCTCTCTCTCTCTGTCACTGTAACACTTCATTCTGTACACAGTTATTGTTCTCCCCTGTCCTTCAATACCCTGTTGTAACTCTCTCTCTCTCTGTCACTGTAACACTTCATTCTGTGCACAGTTATTGTTCTCCCCTGTCCTTCAATACCCTGTTGTATCTCTCTCTCTCTGTCACTGTAACACTTCATTCTGTACACAGTTATTGTTCTCCCCTGTCCTTCAATACCCTGTTGTAACTCTCTCTCTCTCTGTCACTGTAACACTTCATTCTGTACACAGTTATTGTTCTCCCCTGTCCTTCAATACCCTGTTGTATCTCTCTCTCTCTCTGTCACTGTAACACTTCATTCTGTACACAGTTATTGTTCTCCCCTGTCCTTCAATACCCTGTTGTATCTCTCTCTCTCTCTCTGTCACTGTAACACTTCATTCTGTACACAGTTATTGTTCTCCCCTGTCCTCAATACCCTGTTGTAACTCTCTCTCTCTCTGTCACTGTAACACTTCATTCTGTGCACAGTTATTGTTCTCCCCTGTCCTTCAATACCCTGTTGTAACTCTCTCTCTCTGTCACTGTAACACTTCATTCTGTACAGTTATTGTTCTCCCCTGTCCTTCAATACCCTGTTGTAACTCTCTCTCTGTCACTGTAACACTTCATTCTGTACACAGTTATTGCTCTCCCCTGTCCTTCAATACCCTGTTGTATCTCTCTCTCTCTCTCTCTCTGTCACTGTAACACTTCATTCTGTACACAGTTATTGTTCTCCCCTGTCCTTCAATACCCTGTTGTATCTCTCTCTCTCTCTGTCACTGTAACACTTCATTCTGTACACAGTTATTGTTCTCCCCTGTCCTTCAATACCCTGTTGTAACTCTCTCTCTCTCTCTGTCACTGTAACACTTCATTCTGTGCACAGTTATTGTTCTCCCCTGTCCTTCAATACCCTGTTGTAACTCTCTCTCTCTCTGTCACTGTAACACTTCATTCTGTGCACAGTTATTGTTCTCCCCTGTCCTTCAATACCCTGTTGTAACTCTCTCTCTCTCTCTGTCACTGTAACACTTCATTCTGTACACAGTTATTGTTCTCCCCTGTCCTTCAATACCCTGTTGTATCTCTCTCTCTCTCTCTGTCACTGTAACACTTCATTCTGTACACAGTTATTGTTCTCCCCTGTCCTTCAATACCCTGTTGTATCTCTCTCTCTCTGTCACTGTAACACTTCATTCTGTGTACAGTTATTGTTCTCCCCTGTCCTTCAATACCCTGTTGTATCTCTCTCTCTCTCTGTCACTGTAACACTTCATTCTGTGCACAGTTATTGTTCTCCCCTGTCCTTCAATACCCTGTTGTATCTCTCTCTCTCTGTCACTGTAACACTTCATTCTGTGCACAGTTATTGTTCTCCCCTGTCCTTCAATACCCTGTTGTAACTCTCTCTCTCTGTCACTGTAACACTTCATTCTGTACAGTTATTGTTCTCCCCTGTCCTTCAATACCCTGTTGTAACTCTCTCTCTCTCTGTCACTGTAACACTTCATTCTGTGCACAGTTATTGTTCTCCCCTGTCCTTCAATACCCTGTTGTAACTCTCTCTCTGTCACTGTAACACTTCATTCTGTACACAGTTATTGCTCTCCCCTGTCCTTCAATACCCTGTTGTATCTCTCTCTCTCTCTCTCTCTGTCACTGTAACACTTCATTCTGTACACAGTTATTGTTCTCCCCTGTCCTTCAATACCCTGTTGTATCTCTCTTTCTCTCTGTCACTGTAACACTTCATTCTGTACACAGTTATTGTTCTCCCCTGTCCTTCAATACCCTGTTGTATCTCTCTCTCTCTCTGTCACTGTAACACTTCATTCTGTACAGTTATTGTTCTCCCCTGTCCTTCAATACCCTGTTGTATCTCTCTCTCTCTCTCTGTCACTGTAACACTTCATTCTGTACACAGTTATTGTTCTCCCCTGTCCTTCAATACCCTGTTGTATCTCTCTCTCTCTCTGTCACTGTAACACTTCATTCTGTACAGTTATTGTTCTCCCCTGTCCTTCAATACCCTGTTGTATCTCTCTCTCTCTCTGTCACTGTAACACTTCATTCTGTACACAGTTATTGTTCTCCCCTGTCCTTCAATACCCTGTTGTATCTCTCTCTCTCTGTCACTGTAACACTTCATTCTGTGTACAGTTATTGTTCTCCCCTGTCCTTCAATACCCTGTTGTATCTCTCTCTCTCTCTGTCACTGTAACACTTCATTCTGTGCACAGTTATTGTTCTCCCCTGTCCTTCAATACCCTGTTGTAACTCTCTCTCTCTCTCTGTCACTGTAACACTTCATTCTGTGCACAGTTATTGTTCTCCCCTGTCCTTCAATACCCTGTTGTATCTCTCTCTCTCTCTGTCACTGTAACACTTCATTCTGTACACAGTTATTGTTCTCCCCTGTCCTTCAATACCCTGTTGTATCTCTCTCTCTCTGTCACTGTAACACTTCATTCTGTGCACAGTTATTGTTCTCCCCTGTCCTTCAATACCCTGTTGTATCTCTCTCTCTCTGTCACTGTAACACTTCATTCTGTACACAGTTATTGTTCTCCCCTGTCCTTCAATACCCTGTTGTATCTCTCTCTCTCTCTCTGTCACTGTAACACTTCATTCTGTGCACAGTTATTGTTCTCCCCTGTCCTTCAATACCCTGTTGTAACTCTCTCTCTCTCTCTGTCACTGTAACACTTCATTCTGTGCACAGTTATTGTTCTCCCCTGTCCTTCAATACCCTGTTGTATCTCTCTCTCTCTCTCTGTCACTGTAACACTTCATTCTGTGCACAGTTATTGTTCTCCCCTGTCCTTCAATACCCTGTTGTAACTCTCTCTCTCTCTGTCACTGTAACACTTCATTCTGTGCACAGTTATTGTTCTCCCCTGTCCTTCAATACCCTGTTGTATCTCTCTCTCTCTCTGTCACTGTAACACTTCATTCTGTACACAGTTATTGTTCTCCCCTGTCCTTCAATACCCTGTTGTATCTCTCTCTCTCTCTCTGTCACTGTAACACTTCATTCTGTACACAGTTATTGTTCTCCCCTGTCCTTCAATACCCTGTTGTATCTCTCTCTCTCTGTCACTGTAACACTTCATTCTGTACACAGTTATTGTTCTCCCCTGTCCTTCAATACCCTGTTGTATCTCTCTCTCTCTGTCACTGTAACACTTCATTCTGTACACAGTTATTGTTCTCCCTTGTCCTTCAATACCCTGTTGTATCTCTCTCTCTCTGTCACTGTAACACTTCATTCTGTGCACAGTTATTGTTCTCCCCTGTCCTTCAATACCCTGTTGTATCTCTCTCTCTCTCTCTGTCACTGTAACACTTCATTCTGTGCACAGTTATTGTTCTCCCCTGTCCTTCAATACCCTGTTGTATCTCTCTCTCTCTCTGTCACTGTAACACTTCATTCTGTGCACAGTTATTGTTCTCCCCTGTCCTTCAATACCCTGTTGTATCTCTCTCTCTCTCTCTGTCACTGTAACACTTCATTCTGTGTACAGTTATTGTTCTCCCCTGTCCTTCAATACCCTGTTGTATCTCTCTCTCTCTCTCTGTCACTGTAACACTTCATTCTGTGTACAGTTATTGTTCTCCCCTGTCCTTCAATACCCTGTTGTAACTCTCTCTCTCTCTGTCACTGTAACACTTCATTCTGTGCACAGTTATTGTTCTCCCCTGTCCTTCAATACCCTGTTGTAACTCTCTCTCTCTCTCTGTCACTGTAACACTTCATTCTGTGCACAGTTATTGTTCTCCCCTGTCCTTCAATACCCTGTTGTAACTCTCTCTCTCTCTGTCACTGTAACACTTCATTCTGTACAGTTATTGTTCTCCCCTGTCCTTCAATACCCTGTTGTATCTCTCTCTCTCTGTCACTGTAACACTTCATTCTGTACACAGTTATTGTTCTCCCCTGTCCTTCAATACCCTGTTGTATCTCTCTCTCTCTCTGTCACTGTAACACTTCATTCTGTACACAGTTATTGTTCTCCCCTGTCCTTCAATACCCTGTTGTATCTCTCTCTCTCTCTCTGTCACTGTAACACTTCATTCTGTGCACAGTTATTGTTCTCCCCTGTCCTTCAATACGCTGTTGTAACTCTCTCTCTCTCTGTCACTGTAACACTTCATTCTGTACACAGTTATTGTTCTCCCCTGTCCTTCAATACCCTGTTGTAACTCTCTCTCTCTGTCACTGTAACACTTCATTCTGTACACAGTTATTGTTCTCCCCTGTCCTTCAATACCCTGTTGATCTCTCTCTCTCTCTGTCACTGTAACACTTCATTCTGTGTACAGTTATTGTTCTCCCCTGTCCTTCAATACCCTGTTGTATCTCTCTCTCTCTCTGTCACTGTAACACTTCATTCTGTACACAGTTATTGTTCTCCCCTGTCCTTCAATACCCTGTTGTATCTCTCTCTCTCTCTCTGTCACTGTAACACTTCATTCTGTACACAGTTATTGTTCTCCCCTGTCCTTCAATACCCTGTTGTAACTCTCTCTCTCTCTGTCACTGTAACACTTCATTCTGTGCACAGTTATTGTTCTCCCCTGTCCTTCAATACCCTGTTGTACTCTCTCTCTCTCTGTCACTGTAACACTTCATTCTGTACACAGTTATTGTTCTCCCCTGTCCTTCAATACCCTGTTGTAACTCTCTCTCTCTCTGTCACTGTAACACTTCATTCTGTACACAGTTATTGTTCTCCCCTGTCCTTCAATACCCTGTTGTATCTCTCTCTCTCTCTGTCACTGTAACACTTCATTCTGTACACAGTTATTGTTCTCCCCTGTCCTTCAATACCCTGTTGTATCTCTCTCTCTCTCTCTGTCACTGTAACACTTCATTCTGTACACAGTTATTGTTCTCCCCTGTCCTCAATACCCTGTTGTAACTCTCTCTCTCTCTGTCACTGTAACACTTCATTCTGTGCACAGTTATTGTTCTCCCCTGTCCTTCAATACCCTGTTGTAACTCTCTCTCTCTGTCACTGTAACACTTCATTCTGTACAGTTATTGTTCTCCCCTGTCCTTCAATACCCTGTTGTAACTCTCTCTCTGTCACTGTAACACTTCATTCTGTACACAGTTATTGCTCTCCCCTGTCCTTCAATACCCTGTTGTATCTCTCTCTCTCTCTCTGTCACTGTAACACTTCATTCTGTACACAGTTATTGTTCTCCCCTGTCCTTCAATACCCTGTTGTATCTCTCTCTCTCTCTGTCACTGTAACACTTCATTCTGTACACAGTTATTGTTCTCCCCTGTCCTTCAATACCCTGTTGTAACTCTCTCTCTCTCTCTGTCACTGTAACACTTCATTCTGTGCACAGTTATTGTTCTCCCCTGTCCTTCAATACCCTGTTGTAACTCTCTCTCTCTCTGTCACTGTAACACTTCATTCTGTGCACAGTTATTGTTCTCCCCTGTCCTTCAATACCCTGTTGTAACTCTCTCTCTCTCTCTGTCACTGTAACACTTCATTCTGTACACAGTTATTGTTCTCCCCTGTCCTTCAATACCCTGTTGTATCTCTCTCTCTCTCTCTGTCACTGTAACACTTCATTCTGTACACAGTTATTGTTCTCCCCTGTCCTTCAATACCCTGTTGTATCTCTCTCTCTCTGTCACTGTAACACTTCATTCTGTGTACAGTTATTGTTCTCCCCTGTCCTTCAATACCCTGTTGTATCTCTCTCTCTCTCTGTCACTGTAACACTTCATTCTGTGCACAGTTATTGTTCTCCCCTGTCCTTCAATACCCTGTTGTATCTCTCTCTCTCTGTCACTGTAACACTTCATTCTGTGCACAGTTATTGTTCTCCCCTGTCCTTCAATACCCTGTTGTAACTCTCTCTCTCTGTCACTGTAACACTTCATTCTGTACAGTTATTGTTCTCCCCTGTCCTTCAATACCCTGTTGTAACTCTCTCTCTCTCTGTCACTGTAACACTTCATTCTGTGCACAGTTATTGTTCTCCCCTGTCCTTCAATACCCTGTTGTAACTCTCTCTCTGTCACTGTAACAC
>NW_027276810.1:0-34861 GCF_030028105.1 Mobula birostris | reverse complement strand
TGAAACTCATGCCCTGAACCTCATGCCCTGAAACTCAAGCCCTGAATCTCATGCCCTGAAACTCATGCCCTAAATCACATACCCAGAAACTCCTGCCCTGAAACTCATGCACAGAAACTCATGCCCTGAATCACATGCCATCAACTCCTGCCCTGAAACTCATGCCCTGAAACTCATGCACTGAATCTCCTGTACTAAATCTCATGCCCTGAATCTCATGCCCTGAATCTCATGCCCTGAAACTCTTGCAGTGAAACACCTGCCCTGAATCTCATGCCCTGAAACTCATGCCCTAAATCACATACCCAGAAACTCCTGCCCTGAAACTCATGCACTGAAACTCATGCCCTGAATCACATGCCCTACAACTCCTGCCCTGAAACTCATGCACTGAAACTCATGCCCTGAATCACATGCCCTAAAACTCCTGCCCTGAATCATATGCCCAGAATCTCATGCCCTGAATTACATGCCCTGAAATACCTGCCCTGATCTCATGCCCTGAAACTCATGCCCTAAATCACATACCCTGAAACTCCTGCCCTGAAACTCATGCACTGAAACTCATGCCCTAAAACTCCTGCCCTGAAACTCCTGCCCTGAAACTCATGCCCTGAAACTCATGCCCTGAATCTCATGCCCTGAAACTCCTGCACTGAAACTCATGCCATGAATCTCATATCCTGAAACTCAGGCCCTGAATCACATGCCCTGAAACTCCTGCCCTGAAACTCATGCCTTGAAACTCATGCCCTGAATCTCCTGTCCTGAAACTCATGCCCTGAATCTCATGCCCTGAATCTCATGCCCTGAAACTCCTGCACTGAAACACCTGCCCTGAATCTCCTGCCCTGAAAATCATGCCCTGAATCTCATGCTCTGAAACTCATGCACTGAATCTCATGCCCTCAAGTTCCTGGACTGAAACTCATGCCCTGAATCTCATGACTTGAAACTCATGCCCTGAACCTCATGCCCTGAAACTCAAGCCCTGAATCTCATGCCCTGAAACTCATGCCCTAAATCACATACCCTGAAACTCCTGCCCTGAAACTCATGCACTGAAACTCATGCCCTAAAACTCCTGCCCTGAAACTCCTGCCCTGAAACTCATGCCCTGAAACTCATGCCCTGAATCTCATGCCCTGAAACTCCTGCACTGAATCTCATGTCTTGAAACTCCTGCACTGAAACTCATGCCATGAATCTCATATCCTGAAACTCACGCCCTGAATCACATGCCCTGAAACTCCTGCCCTGAAACTCATGCCCTGAAACTCATGCCCTGAATCTCATGCCCTGAAACTCCTGCACTGAAACTCATGCCATGAATCTCATATCCTGAAACTCAGGCCCTGAATCACATGCCCTGAAACTCCTGCCCTGAAACTCATGCCTTGAAACTCATGCCCTGAATCTCCTGTCCTGAAACTCATGCCCTGAACCTCATGCCCTGAAACTCAAGCCCTGAATCTCATGCCCTGAAACTCATGCCCTAAATCACATACCCTGAAACTCCTGCCCTGAAACTCATGCACTGAAACTCATGCCCTAAAACTCCTGCCCTGAAACTCCTGCCCTGAAACTCATGCCCTGAAACTCATGCCCTGAATCTCATGCCCTGAAACTCCTGCACTGAAACTCATGCCATGAATCTCATATCCTGAAACTCAGGCCCTGAATCACATGCCCTGAAACTCCTGCCCTGAAACTCATGCCTTGAAACTCATGCCCTGAATCTCCTGTCCTGAAACTCATGCCCTGAATCTCATGCCCTGAATCTCATGCCCTGAAACTCCTGCACTGAAACACCTGCCCTGAATCTCCTGCCCTGAAAATCATGCCCTGAATCTCATGCTCTGAAACTCATGCACTGAATCTCATGCCCTCAAGTTCCTGGACTGAAACTCATGCCCTGAATCTCATTCCCTGAAACTCATGCCCTAAATCACATACCCTGAAACTCCTGCCCTAAAACTCATGCACTGAAACTCATGCCCTAAAACTCCTGCCCTGAAACTCATGCCCTGAAACTCATGCCCTGAAACTCATGCCCTGAATCTCCTGTCCTAAAACTCATGCCCTGAATCTCATGTCTTGAAACTCCTGCACTGAAACTCATGCCATGAATCTCATATCCTGAAACTCACGCCCTGAATCACATGCCCTGAAACTCCTGCCCTGAAACTCATGCCCTGAAACTCATGCCCTGAATCTCCTGTCCTGAAACTCATGCCCTGAATCTCATGCCCTGAAACACCTGCCCTGAATCTCCTGCCCTGAAAATCATGCCCTGAATCTCATGCCCTGAATCTCATGCTCTGAAACTCGTGCACTGAATCTCATGCCCTCAAGTTCCTGCACTGAAACTCATGCCCTGAATCTCATGCCCTGAAACTCATGCCCTGAACCTCATGCCCTGAAACTCATGCCCTAAATCACATACCCTGAAACTCCTGCCCTGAAACTCATGCACTGAAACTCATGCCCTGAATCACATGCCCTAAAACTCCTGCCCTGAATCATCTGCCCAGAAACTCATGCCCTGAATTACATGCCCTGAAATACCTGCCCTGAATCTCATGCCCTGAAACTCATGCCCTGAATCTCATGCCCTGAAACTCCTGCCCTCAAACTCATGCACTGAAACTCATGCCCTGAATCTCATGCCTTGAAACTCCTGCCCTCAAACTCATGCACTGAAACTCATGCCCTGAATCTCATGCCTTGAAACTGCTGTCCTGAATCTCATGCCCTGAAACTCATGCCCTGAATCTCATGCCCTGAAACTCCTGCACTGAAACTCATGCCATGAATCTCATATCCTGAAACTCACGCCCTAAATTTCATGCCCTGAAACTTCTGCCCTGAAACTCATGCCCTGAAACTCATGCCCTGAAACTCATGCCCTGAATCTCCTGTCCTGAAACTCATGCCCTGAATCTCATGCCCTCAAGTTCCTGCACTGAAACTCATGCCCTGAAACTCATGTCCTGAATCTCATTCCCTGAAACTCATGTCCTGAAACTTATGCCCTGAAACTCATGCCCTTAAACTCAAGCCCTGAATCTCATGCCCTGAATCTCATGCCCTGAAAGTCCTGCACTGAAACACCTGCCCTGAATCTCCTGCCCTGAAAATCAAGCCCTGAATTTCATGCCCTGAATCTCATGCTCTGAAACTCATGCACTGAATCTCATGCCCTCAAGTTCCTGGACTGAAACTCATGCCCTGAATCTCATGACCTGAAACTCATGCCCTGAACCTCATGCCCTGAAACTCAAGCCCTGAATCTCATGCCCTGAAACTCATGCCCTAAATCACATACCCAGAAACTCCTGCCCTGAAACTCATGCACTGAAACTCATGCCCTGAATCACATGCCCTACAACTTCTGCCCTGAAACTCATGCCCTGAAACTCATGCACTGAATCTCCTGTACTAAATCTCATGCCCTGAATCTCATGCCCTGAATCTCATGCCCTGAAACTCTTGCAGTGAAACACCTGCCCTGAATCTCCTGCCCTGAAACTCATGCCCTGAATCTCATGCCCTGAATCTCATGCTCTGAAACTCGTGCACTGAATCTCATGACCTCAAGTTCCTGCACTGAAACTCCTGCCCTGAATCACCTACCCTGAAACTCATGCTCTGAATCTCATGCCCTGAAACTCCTGCACTGAAACTCATGCCATGAATCTCATATCCTGAAACTCACGCCCTGAATCACATGCCCTGAAACTCCTGCCCTGAAACTCATGCCCTGAAACTCCTGCCCTGAAACTCATGCCCTGAAACTCATGCCCTGAATCTCCTGTCCTAAAACTCATGCCCTGAATCTCACGCTCTGAAAGTCGTGCACTGAATCTCATGACCTCAAGTTCCTGCACTGAAACTCATGCCATGAATCTCATATCCTGAAACTCACGCCCTGAATCACATGCCCTGAAACCCTGCCCTGAAACTCATGCCCTGAAACTCATGCCCTGAATCTCCTGTCCTGAAACTCATGCCCTGAATCTCATGCCCTGAAACACCTGCCCTGAATCTCCTGCCCTGAAAATCATGCCCTGAAACTCATGCCCTGAATCACATGCCCTACAACTTCTGCCCTGAAACTCATGCCCTGAAACTCATGCACTGAATCTCCTGTACTAAATCTCATGCCCTGAATCTCATGCCCTGAAACTCTTGCAGTGAAACACCTGCCCTGAATCTCCTGCCCTGAAACTCATGCCCTGAATCTCATGCCCTGAATCTCATGCTCTGAAACTCGTGCACTGAATCTCATGACCTCAAGTTCCTGCACTGAAACTCATGCCCTGAATCTCATGTCAAACTCCTGCCCTGAATCACCTACCGTGAAACTCATGCTCTGAATCTCATGCCCTGAAACTCCTGCACTGAAACTCATGCCATGAATCTCATATCCTGAAACTCACGCCCTGAATCACATGCCCTGAAACTCCTGCCCTGAAACTCATGCCCTGAAACTCCTGCCCTGAAACTCATGCCCTGAATCTCCTGTCCTGAAACTCATACCCTGAATCTCATGCCCTGAATCTCATGCCCTGAAACTCCTGCACTGAAACACCTGCCCTGAATTTCCTGCCCTGAAAATCCTGCCCTGAATCTCATGCCCTGAATCTCATGCCCTGAAACTCGTGCACTGAATCTCATGCCCTCAAGTTCCTGCACTGAAACTCATGCCCTGAATCTCATGCCCTGAAACTCATGCCCTGAACCTCAAGCCCTGAAACTCAAGCCCTGAATCTCATGCCCTGAAACTCATGCCCTAAATCGCATACCCTGAAACTCCTGCCCTGAAACTCATGCACTGAAACTCATGCCCTGAATCACATGCCCTAAAACTCCTGCCCTGAATCATATGCCCAGAATCTCATGCCCTGAATTACATGCCCTGAAATACCTGCCCTGATCTCATGCCCTGAAACTCATGCCCTGAATCTCATGCCCTGAAACTCCTTCCCTCAAACTCATGCACTGAAACTCATGCCCTGAATCTCATGCTTTGAAACTCCTGCACTCAAACTCATGCACTGAAACTCATGCCCTGAATCTAATGCCCTGAAACTCCTGCACTGAAACTCATGCCATGAATCTCATATCCTGAAACTCACGCCCTGAATCACATGCTCTGAAACTCCTGCCCTGAAACTCATGCCCTGAAACTCATGCCCTGAATCTCATGCCCTGAATCTCATGCCCTGAAAATCCTGCACTGAAACACCTGCTCTGAATCTCCTGCCCTGAAAATCATGCACTGAATCTCATGCCCTGAATCTCATGCTCTGAAACTCATGCACTGAATCTCATGCCCTCAAATTCCTGGACTGAAACTCATGCCCTGAATCTCATGACCTGAAACTCATGCCCTGAACCTCATGCCCTGAAACTCAAGCCCTGAATCTCATGCCCTGAAACTCATGCCCTAAATCACATACCCTGAAACTCCTGCCCTGAAACTCATGCACTGAAACTCATGCCCTAAAACTCCTGCCCTGAAACTCCTGCCCTGAAACTCATGCCCTGAAACTCATGCCCTGAATCTCCTGTCCTAAAACTCATGCCCTGAATCTCATGCCCTGAAACTCCTGCACTGAAACTCATGCCATGAATCTCATATCCTGAAACTCACGCCCTGAATCACATGCCCTGAAACTCCTGCCCTGAAACTCATGCCCTGAAACTCATGCCCTGAATCTCCTGTCCTGAAACTCATGCCCTGAAACTCACGCCCTGAATCACATGCCCTGAAACACCTGCCCTGAATCTCCTGCCCTGAAAATCATGCCCTGAATCTCATGCTCTGAAACTCATGCACTGAATCTCATGCCCTCAAGTTCCTGGACTGAAACTCATGCCCTGAATCTCATGACCTGAAACTCATGCCATGAACCTCATGCCCTGAAACTCAAGCCCTGAATCTCATTCTCTGAAACTCATGCCCTAAATCACATACCCTGAAACTCCTGCCCTTAAACTCATGCCCTGAAACTCATGCACTGAAACTCATGCCCTGAATCACATGCCCTAAAACTCCTGCCCTGAATCATATGCCCAGAATCTCATGCTCTGAATTACATGCCCTGAAATACCTGCCCTGATCTCATGCCCTGAAACTCATGCCCTGAATCTCATGCCCTGAAACACCTTCCCTCAAACTCATGCACTGAAACTCATGCCTGAATCTCATGCCTTGAAACTCCGGCCCTCAAACTCATGCACTGAAACTCATGCCCTGAATCTCATGCCCTGAAACTCCTGCACTGAAACTCATGCCATGAATCTCATATCCTGAAACTCACGCCCTGAATCACATGCTCTGAAACTCCTGCCCTGAAACTCATGCCCTGAAACTCATGCCCTGAATCTCATGCCCTGAATCTCATGCCCTGAAACTCCTGCACTGAAACACCTGCTCTGAATCTCCTGCCCTGAAAATCATGCACTGAATCTCATGCCCTGAATCTCATGCCCTGAAACTCCTGCACTGAAACACCTGCCCTGAATCTCCTGCCCTGAAAATCATGCCCTGAATCTCATGCTCTGAAACTCATGCACTGAATCTCATGCCCTCAAGTTCCTGGACTGAAACTCATGCCCTGAATCTCATGACTTGAAACTCCTGCACTGAAACTCATGCCCTGAATCTCATGCCTTGAAACTCCTGCCCTCAAACTCATGCACTGAAACTCATGCCCTGAATCTCATGCCTTGAAACTGCTGTCCTGAATCTCATGCCCTGAAACTCATGCCCTGAATCTCATGCCCTGAAACTCCTGCACTGAAACTCATGTAATGAATCTCATATCCTGAAACTCACGCCCTGAATTACATGCCCTGAAACTTCTGCCCTGAAACTCATGCCCTGAAACTCATGCCCTGAAACTCATGCCCTGAATCTCCTGTCCTGAAACTCATGCCCTGAATCTCATGCCCTCAAGTTCCTGCACTGAAACTCATGCCCTGAAACTCATGTCCTGAATCTCATTCCCTGAAACTCATGTCCTGAAACTTATGCCCTGAAACTCATGCCCTTAAACTCAAGCCCTGAATCTCATGCCCTGAATCTCATGCCCTGAAAGTCCTGCACTGAAACACCTGCCCTGAATCTCCTGCCCTGAAAATCAAGCCCTGAATTTCATGCCCTGAATCTTATGCTCTGAAACTCATGCACTGAATCTCATGCCCTGAAACTCATGCACTGAAACTCATGCCCTGAATCTCATGACCTGAAACTCATGCCCTGAACCTCATGCCCTGAAACTCAAGCCCTGAATCTCATGCCCTGAAACTCATGCCCTAAATCACATACCCAGAAACTCCTGCCCTGAAACTCATGCACAGAAACTCATGCCCTGAATCACATGCCATCAACTCCTGCCCTGAAACTCATGCCCTGAAACTCATGCACTGAATCTCCTGTACTAAATCTCATGCCCTGAATCTCATGCCCTGAATCTCATGCCCTGAAACTCTTGCAGTGAAACACCTGCCCTGAATCTCATGCCCTGAAACTCATGCCCTAAATCACATACCCAGAAACTCCTGCCCTGAAACTCATGCACTGAAACTCATGCCCTGAATCACATGCCCTACAACTCCTGCCCTGAAACTCATGCACTGAAACTCATGCCCTGAATCACATGCCCTAAACCTCTGCCCTGAATCATATGCCCAGAATCTCATGCCCTGAATTACATGCCCTGAAATACCTGCCCTGATCTCATGCCCTGAAACTCATGCCCTGAATCTCATGCCCTGAAACTCCTTCCCTCAAACTCATGCACTGAAACTCATGCCCTGAATCTCATGCCTTGAAACTCCTGCACTCAAACTCATGCACTGAAACTCATGCCCTGAATCTCATGCCCTGAAACTCCTGCACTGAATCTCATGCCATGAATCTCATATCCTGAAACTCACGCCCTGAATCACATGCTCTGAAACTCCTGCCCTGAAACTCATGCCCTGAAACTCATGCCCTAAAACTCCTGCCCTGAAACTCCTGCCCTGAAACTCATGCCCTGAAACTCATGCCCTGAATCTCCTGTCCTAAAACTCATGCCCTGAATCTCATGCCCTGAAACTCCTGCACTGAAACTCATGCCATGAATCTCATATCCTGAAACTCACACCCTGAATCTCATGCCTGAAACTCCTTCCCTCAAACTCATGCACTGAAACTCATGCCCTGAATCTCATGCTTTGAAACTCCTGCACTCAAACTCATGCACTGAAACTCATGCCCTGAATCTAATGCCCTGAAACTCCTGCACTGAAACTCATGCCATGAATCTCATATCCTGAAACTCACGCCCTGAATCACATGCTCTGAAACTCCTGCCCTGAAACTCATGCCCTGAAACTCATGCCCTGAATCTCATGCCCTGAATCTCATGCCCTGAAACTCCTGCACTGAAACACCTGCTCTGAATCTCCTGCCCTGAAAATCATGCACTGAATCTCATGCCCTGAATCTCATGCTCTGAAACTCATGCACTGAATCTCATGCCCTCAAATTCCTGGACTGAAACTCATGCCCTGAATCTCATGACCTGAAACTCATGCCCTGAACCTCATGCCCTGAAACTCAAGCCCTGAATCTCATGCCCTGAAACTCATGCCCTAAATCACATACCCTGAAACTCCTGCCCTGAAACTCATGCACTGAAACTCATGCCCTAAAACTCCTGCCCTGAAACTCCTGCCCTGAAACTCATGCCCTGAAACTCATGCCCTGAATCTCCTGTCCTAAAACTCATGCCCTGAATCTCATGCCCTGAAACTCCTGCACTGAAACTCATGCCATGAATCTCATATCCTGAAACTCACGCCCTGAATCACATGCCCTGAAACTCCTGCCCTGAAACTCATGCCCTGAAACTCATGCCCTGAATCTCCTGTCCTGAAACTCATGCCCTGAAACTCACGCCCTGAATCACATGCCCTGAAACACCTGCCCTGAATCTCCTGCCCTGAAAATCATGCCCTGAATCTCATGCTCTGAAACTCATGCACTGAATCTCATGCCCTCAAGTTCCTGGACTGAAACTCATGCCCTGAATCTCATGACCTGAAACTCATGCCATGAACCTCATGCCCTGAAACTCAAGCCCTGAATCTCATTCCCTGAAACTCATGCCCTAAATCACATACCCTGAAACTCCTGCCCTTAAACTCATGCCCTGAAACTCATGCACTGAATCTCATGCCCTGAATCACATGCCCTAAAACTCCTGCCCTGAATCATATGCCCAGAATCTCATGCTCTGAATTACATGCCCTGAAATACCTGCCCTGATCTCATGCCCTGAAACTCATGCCCTGAATCTCATGCCCTGAAACACCTTCCCTCAAACTCATGCACTGAAACTCATGCCCTGAATCTCATGCCTTGAAACTCCGGCCCTCAAACTCATGCACTGAAACTCATGCCCTGAATCTCATGCCCTGAAACTCCTGCACTGAAACTCATGCCATGAATCTCATATCCTGAAACTCACGCCCTGAATCACATGCTCTGAAACTCCTGCCCTGAAACTCATGCCCTGAAACTCATGCCCTGAATCTCATGCCCTGAATCTCATGCCCTGAAACTCCTGCACTGAAACACCTGCTCTGAATCTCCTGCCCTGAAAATCATGCACTGAATCTCATGCCCTGAATCTCATGCCCTGAAACTCCTGCACTGAAACACCTGCCCTGAATCTCCTGCCCTGAAAATCATGCCCTGAATCTCATGCTCTGAAACTCATGCCCTGAATCTCATGACTTGAAACTCCTGCACTGAAACTCATGCCCTGAATCTCATGCCTTGAAACTCCTGCCCTCAAACTCATGCACTGAAACTCATGCCCTGAATCTCATGCCTTGAAACTGCTGTCCTGAATCTCATGCCCTGAAACTCATGCCCTGAATCTCATGCCCTGAAACTCCTGCACTGAAACTCATGTAATGAATCTCATATCCTGAAACTCACGCCCTGAATTACATGCCCTGAAACTTCTGCCCTGAAACTCATGCCCTGAAACTCATGCCCTGAAACTCATGCCCTGAATCTCCTGTCCTGAAACTCATGCCCTGAATCTCATGCCCTCAAGTTCCTGCACTGAAACTCATGCCCTGAAACTCATGTCCTGAATCTCATTCCCTGAAACTCATGTCCTGAAACTTATGCCCTGAAACTCATGCCCTTAAACTCAAGCCCTGAATCTCATGCCCTGAATCTCATGCCCTGAAAGTCCTGCACTGAAACACCTGCCCTGAATCTCCTGCCCTGAAAATCAAGCCCTGAATTTCATGCCCTGAATCTTATGCTCTGAAACTCATGCACTGAATCTCATGCCCTGAAACTCATGCACTGAAACTCATGCCCTGAATCTCATGACCTGAAACTCATGCCCTGAACCTCATGCCCTGAAACTCAAGCCCTGAATCTCATGCCCTGAAACTCATGCCCTAAATCACATACCCAGAAACTCCTGCCCTGAAACTCATGCACAGAAACTCATGCCCTGAATCACATGCCATCAACTCCTGCCCTGAAACTCATGCCCTGAAACTCATGCACTGAATCTCCTGTACTAAATCTCATGCCCTGAATCTCATGCCCTGAATCTCATGCCCTGAAACTCTTGCAGTGAAACACCTGCCCTGAATCTCATGCCCTGAAACTCATGCCCTAAATCACATACCCAGAAACTCCTGCCCTGAAACTCATGCACTGAAACTCATGCCCTGAATCACATGCCCTACAACTCCTGCCCTGAAACTCATGCACTGAAACTCATGCCCTGAATCACATGCCCTAAAACTCCTGCCCTGAATCATATGCCCAGAATCTCATGCCCTGAATTACATGCCCTGAAATACCTGCCCTGATCTCATGCCCTGAAACTCATGCCCTGAATCTCATGCCCTGAAACTCCTTCCCTCAAACTCATGCACTGAAACTCATGCCCTGAATCTCATGCCTTGAAACTCCTGCACTCAAACTCATGCACTGAAACTCATGCCCTGAATCTCATGCCCTGAAACTCCTGCACTGAATCTCATGCCATGAATCTCATATCCTGAAACTCACGCCCTGAATCACATGCTCTGAAACTCCTGCCCTGAAACTCATGCCCTGAAACTCATGCCCTAAAACTCCTGCCCTGAAACTCCTGCCCTGAAACTCATGCCCTGAAACTCATGCCCTGAATCTCCTGTCCTAAAACTCATGCCCTGAATCTCATGCCCTGAAACTCCTGCACTGAAACTCATGCCATGAATCTCATATCCTGAAACTCACACCCTGAATCTCATGCCCTGAAACTCCTTCCCTCAAACTCATGCACTGAAACTCATGCCCTGAATCTCATGCTTTGAAACTCCTGCACTCAAACTCATGCACTGAAACTCATGCCCTGAATCTAATGCCCTGAAACTCCTGCACTGAAACTCATGCCATGAATCTCATATCCTGAAACTCACGCCCTGAATCACATGCTCTGAAACTCCTGCCCTGAAACTCATGCCCTGAAACTCATGCCCTGAATCTCATGCCCTGAATCTCATGCCCTGAAACTCCTGCACTGAAACACCTGCTCTGAATCTCCTGCCCTGAAAATCATGCACTGAATCTCATGCCCTGAATCTCATGCTCTGAAACTCATGCACTGAATCTCATGCCCTCAAATTCCTGGACTGAAACTCATGCCCTGAATCTCATGACCTGAAACTCATGCCCTGAACCTCATGCCCTGAAACTCAAGCCCTGAATCTCATGCCTGAAACTCATGCCCTAAATCACATACCCTGAAACTCCTGCCCTGAAACTCATGCACTGAAACTCATGCCCTAAAACTCCTGCCCTGAAACTCCTGCCCTGAAACTCATGCCCTGAAACTCATGCCCTGAATCTCCTGTCCTAAAACTCATGCCCTGAATCTCATGCCCTGAAACTCCTGCACTGAAACTCATGCCATGAATCTCATATCCTGAAACTCACGCCCTGAATCACATGCCCTGAAACTCCTGCCCTGAAACTCATGCCCTGAAACTCATGCCCTGAATCTCCTGTCCTGAAACTCATGCCCTGAAACTCACGCCCTGAATCACATGCCCTGAAACACCTGCCCTGAATCTCCTGCCCTGAAAATCATGCCCTGAATCTCATGCTCTGAAACTCATGCACTGAATCTCATGCCCTCAAGTTCCTGGACTGAAACTCATGCCCTGAATCTCATGACCTGAAACTCATGCCCTGAACCTTATGCCCTGAAACTCAAGCCCTGAATCTCATTCCCTGAAACTCATGCCCTAAATCACTTACCCTGAAACTCCTGCCCTTAAACTCATGCCCTGAAACTCATGCACTGAAACTCATGCCCTGAATCACATGCCCTAAAACTCCTGCCCTGAATCATATGCCCAGAATCTCATGCCCTGAATTACATGCCCTGAAATACCTGCCCTGATCTCATGCCCTGAAACTCATGCCCTGAATCTGATGCCCTGAAACACCTTCCCTCAAACTCATGCACTGAAACTCATGCCCTGAATCTCATGCCTTGAAACTCCGGCCCTCAAACTCATGCACTGAAACTCATGCCCTGAATCTCATGCCCTGAAACTCCTGCACTGAAACTCATGCCATGAATCTCATATCCTGAAACTCACGCCCTGAATCACATGCTCTGAAACTCCTGCCCTGAAACTCATGCCCTGAAACTCATGCCCTGAATCTCATGCCCTGAATCTCATGCCCTGAAACTCCTGCACTGAAACACCTGCTCTGAATCTCCTGCCCTGAAAATCATGCACTGAATCTCATGCCCTGAATCTCATGCCCTGAAACTCCTGCACTGAAACACCTGCCCTGAATCTCCTGCCCTGAAAATCATGCCCTGAATCTCATGCTCTGAAACTCATGCACTGAATCTCATGCCCTCAAGTTCCTGGACTGAAACTCATGCCCTGAATCTCATGACTTGAAACTCCTGCACTGAAACTCATGCCCTGAATCTCATGCCTTGAAACTCCTGCCCTCAAACTCCTGCCCTGAAACTCATGCCCTGAATCTCATGCCTTGAAACTGCTGTCCTGAATCTCATGCCCTGAAACTCATGCCCTGAATCTCATGCCCTGAAACTCCTGCACTGAAACTCATGTAATGAATCTCATATCCTGAAACTCACGCCCTGAATTACATGCCCTGAAACTTCTGCCCTGAAACTCATGCCCTGAAACTCATGCCCTGAAACTCATGCCCTGAATCTCCTGTCCTGAAACTCATGCCCTGAATCTCATGCCCTCAAGTTCCTGCACTGAAACTCATGCCCTGAAACTCATGTCCTGAATCTCATTCCCTGAAACTCATGTCCTGAAACTTATGCCCTGAAACTCATGCCCTTAAACTCAAGCCCTGAATCTCATGCCCTGAATCTCATGCCCTGAAAGTCCTGCACTGAAACACCTGCCCTGAATCTCCTGTCCTGAAAATCAAGCCCTGAATTTCATGCCCTGAATCTTATGCTCTGAAACTCATGCACTGAATCTCATGCCCTGAAACTCATGCACTGAAACTCATGCCCTGAATCTCATGACCTGAAACTCATGCCCTGAACCTCATGCCCTGAAACTCAATCCCTGAATCTCATGCCCTGAAACTCATGCCCTAAATCACATACCCAGAAACTCCTGCCCTGAAACTCATGCACAGAAACTCATGCCCTGAATCACATGCCATCAACTCCTGCCCTGAAACTCATGCCCTGAAACTCATGCACTGAATCTCCTGTACTAAATCTCATGCCCTGAATCTCATGCCCTGAATCTCATGCCCTGAAACTCTTGCAGTGAAACACCTGCCCTGAATCTCATGCCCTGAAACTCATGCCCTAAATCACATACCCAGAAACTCCTGCCCTGAAACTCATGCACTGAAACTCATGCCCTGAATCACATGCCCTACAACTCCTGCCCTGAAACTCATGCACTGAAACTCATGCCCTGAATCACATGCCCTAAAACTCCTGCCCTGAATCATATGCCCAGAATCTCATGCCCTGAATTACATGCCCTGAAATACCTGCCCTGATCTCATGCCCTGAAACTCATGCCCTGAATCTCATGCCCTGAAACTCCTTCCCTCAAACTCATGCACTGAAACTCATGCCCTGAATCTCATGCCTTGAAACTCCTGCACTCAAACTCATGCACTGAAACTCATGCCCTGAATCTCTTGCCCTGAAACTCCTGCACTGAATCTCATGCCATGAATCTCATATCCTGAAACTCACGCCCTGAATCACATGCTCTGAAACTCCTGCCCTGAAACTCATGCCCTGAAACTCATGCCCTAAAACTCCTGCCCTGAAACTCCTGCCCTGAAACTCATGCCCTGAAACTCATGCCCTGAATCTCCTGTCCTAAAACTCATGCCCTGAATCTCATGCCCTGAAACTCCTGCACTGAAACTCATGCCATGAATCTCATATCCTGAAACTCACACCCTGAATCACATGCCCTGAAACTCCTGCCCTGAAACTCATGCCCTGAAACTCATGCCCTGAATCTACTGTCCTGAAACTCATGCCCTGAATCTCATGCCCTGAAACTCCTGCACTGAAACACCTGCCCTGAATCTCCTGCCCTGAAAATCATGCCCTGAATCTCATGCTCTGAAACTCATGCACTGAATCTCATGCCCTCAAGTTCCTGGACTGAAACTCATGCCCTGAATCTCATGACATGAAACTCATGCCCTGAACCTCATGCCCTGAAACTCAAGCCCTGAATCTCATTCCCTGAAACTCATGCCCTAAATCACATACCCTGAAACTCCTGCCCTAAAACTCATGCCCTGAAACTCATGCACTGAAACTCATGCCCTGAATCACATGCCCTAAAACTCCTGCCCTGAATCATATGCCCAGAATCTCATGCCCTGAATTACATGCCCTGAAATACCTGCCCTGATCTCATGCCCTGAAACTCATGCCCTGAATCTCATGCCCTGAAACACCTTCCCTCAAACTACATGCACTGAAACTCATGCCCTGAATCGCATGCCTTGAAACTCCTGCCCTCAAACTCATGCACTGAAACTCATGCCCTGAATCTCATGCCCTGAAACTCCTGCACTGAAACTCATGCCATGAATCTCATATCCTGAAACTCACGCCCTGAATCACATGCTCTGAAACTCATGCCCTGAAAGTCATGCCCTGAATCTCATGCCCTGAATCTCATGCCCTGAAACTCCTGCACAGAAACACCTGCTCTGAATCTCCTGCCCTGAAAATCATGCACTGAATCTCATGCCCTGAATCTCATGCTCTGAAACTCATGCACTGAATCTCATGCCTTCAAGTTCCTGGACTGAAACTCATGCCCTGAATCTCATGACCTGAAACTCATGCCCTGAACCTCATGCCCTGAAACTCAAGCCCTGAATCTCATGCCCTGAAACTCATGCCCTAAATCACATACCCTGAAACTCCTGCCCTGAAACTCATGCACTGAAACTCATGCCCTAAAACTCCTGCCCTGAAACTCCTGCCCTGAAACTCATGCCCTGAAACTCATGCCCTGAATCTCATGCCCTGAAACTCCTGCACTGAAACTCATGCCATGAATCTCATATCCTGAAACTCAGGCCCTGAATCACATGCCCTGAAACTCCTGCCCTGAAACTCATGCCTTGAAACTCATGCCCTGAATCTCCTGTCCTGAAACTCATGCCCTGAATCTCATGCCCTGAATCTCATGCCCTGAAACTCCTGCACTGAAACACCTGCCCTGAATCTCCTGCCCTGAAAATCATGCCCTGAATCTCATGCTCTGAAACTCATGCACTGAATCTCATGCCCTCAAGTTCCTGGACTGAAACTCATGCCCTGAATCTCATGACTTGAAACTCATGCCCTGAACCTCATGCCCTGAAACTCAAGCCCTGAATCTCATTCCCTGAAACTCATGCCCTAAATCACATACCCTGAAACTCCTGCCCTAAAACTCATGCACTGAAACTCATGCCCTAAAACTCCTGCCCTGAAACTCATGCCCTGAAACTCATGCCCTGAAACTCATGCCCTGAATCTCCTGTCCTAAAACTCATGCCCTGAATCTCATGTCTTGAAACTCCTGCACTGAAACTCATGCCATGAATCTCATATCCTGAAACTCACGCCCTGAATCACATGCCCTGAAACTCCTGCCCTGAAACTCATGCCCTGAAACTCATGCCCTGAATCTCCTGTCCTGAAACTCATGCCCTGAATCTCATGCCCTGAAACACCTGCCCTGAATCTCCTGCCCTGAAAATCATGCCCTGAATCTCATGCTCTGAAACTCGTGCACTGAATCTCATGCCCTCAAGTTCCTGCACTGAAACTCATGCCCTGAATCTCATGCCCTGAAACTCATGCCCTGACCCTCATGCCCTGAAACTCATGCCCTAAATCACATACCCTGAAACTCCTGCCCTGAAACTCATGCACTGAAACTCATGCCCTGAATCACATGCCCTAAAACTCCTGCCCTGAATCATCTGCCCAGAAACTCATGCCCTGAATTACATGCCCTGAAATACCTGCCATGAATCTCATGCCCTGAAACTCATGCCCTGAATCTCATGCCCTGAAACTCCTGCCCTCAAACTCATGCACTGAAACTCATGCCCTGAATCTCATGCCTTGAAACTCCTGCCCTCAAACTCATGCACTGAAACTCATGCCCTGAATCTCATGCCTTGAAACTGCTGTCCTGAATCTCATGCCCTGAAACTCATGCCCTGAATCTCATGCCCTGAAACTCCTGCACTGAAACTCATGCCATGAATCTCATATCCTGAAACTCACGCCCTAAATTTCATGCCCTGAAACTTCTGCCCTGAAACTCATGCCCTGAAACTCATGCCCTGAAACTCATGCCCTGAATCTCCTGTCCTGAAACTCATGCCCTCAAGTTCCTGCACTGAAACTCATGCCCTGAAACTCATGTCCTGAATCTCATTCCCTGAAACTCATGTCCTGAAACTTATGCCCTGAAACTCATGCCCTTAAACTCAAGCCCTGAATCTCATGCCCTGAACTGAAAGTCCTGCACTGAAACACCTGCCCTGAATCTCCTGCCCTGAAAATCATGCCCTGAATTTCATGCCCTGAATCTCATGCTCTGAAACTCATGCACTGAATCTCATGCCCTCAAGTTCCTGGACTGAAACTCATGCCCTGAATCTCATGACCTGAAACTCATGCCCTGAACCTCATGCCCTGAAACTCAAGCCCTGAATCTCATGCCCTGAAACTCATGCCCTAAATCACATACCCAGAAACTCCTGCCCTGAAACTCATGCACTGAAACTCATGCCCTGAATCACATGCCCTACAACTTCTGCCCTGAAACTCATGCCCTGAAACTCATGCACTGAATCTCCTGTACTAAATCTCATGCCCTGAATCTCATGCCCTGAATCTCATGCCCTGAAACTCTTGCAGTGAAACACCTGCCCTGAATCTCCTGCCCTGAAACTCATGCCCTGAATCTCATGCCCTGAATCTCATGCTCTGAAACTCGTGCACTGAATCTCATGACCTCAAGTTCCTGCACTGAAACTCCTGCCCTGAATCACCTACCCTGAAACTCATGCTCTGAATCTCATGCCCTGAAACTCCTGCACTGAAACTCATGCCATGAATCTCATATCCTGAAACTCACGCCCTGAATCACATGCCCTGAAACTCCTGCCCTGAAACTCATGCCCTGAAACTCCTGCCCTGAAACTCATGCCCTGAAATTCATGCCCTGAATCTCCTGTCCTAAAACTCATGCCCTGAATCTCACGCTCTGAAAGTCGTGCACTGAATCTCATGACCTCAAGTTCCTGCACTGAAACTCATGCCATGAATCTCATATCCTGAAACTCACGCCCTGAATCACATGCCCTGAAACTCCTGCCCTGAAACTCATGCCCTGAAACTCATGCCCTGAATCTCCTGTCCTGAAACTCATGCCCTGAATCTCATGCCCTGAAACACCTGCCCTGAATCTCCTGCCCTGAAAATCATGCCCTGAATCTCATGCCCTGAATCTCATGCTCTGAAACTCGTGCACTGAATCTCATGCCCTCAAGTTCCTGCACTGAAACTCATGCCCTGAATTTCATGCCCTGAAACTCATGCCCTGAACCTCATGCCCTGAAACTCATGCCCTAAATCACATACCCTGAAACTCCTGCCCTGAAACTCATGCACTGAAACTCATGCCCTGAATCACATGCCCTAAAACTCCTGCCCTGAATCATCTGCCCAGAAACTCATGCCCTGAATTACATGCCCTGAAATACCTGCCCTGAATCTCATGCCCTGAAACTCATGCCCTGAATCTCATGCCCTGAAACTCCTGCCCTCAAACTCATGCACTGAAACTCATGCCCTGAATCTCATGCCTTGAAACTCCTGCCCTCAAACTCATGCACTGAAACTCATGCCCTGAATCTCATGCCTTGAAACTGCTGTCCTGAATCTCATGCCCTGAAACTCATGCCCTGAATCTCATGCCCTGAAACTCCTGCACTGAAACTCATGCCATGAATCTCATATCCTGAAACTCACGCCCTAAATTTCATGCCCTGAAACTTCTGCCCTGAAACTCATGCCCTGAAACTCATGCCCTGAAACTCATGCCCTGAATCTCCTGTCCTGAAACTCATGCCCTGAATCTCATGCCCTCAAGTTCCTGCACTGAAACTCATGCCCTGAAACTCATGTCCTGAATCTCATTCCCTGAAACTCATGTCCTGAAACTTATGCCCTGAAACTCATGCCCTTAAACTCAAGCCCTGAATCTCATGCCCTGAATCTCATGCTCTGAAACTCGTGCACTGAATCTCATGACCTCAAGTTCCTGCACTGAAACTCATGCCCTGAATCTCATGTCCTGAAACTCCTGCCCTGAATCACCTACCCTGAAACTCATGCTCTGAATCTCATGCCCTGAAACTCCTGCACTGAAACTCATGCCATGAATCTCATATCCTGAAACTCACGCCCTGAATCACATGCCCTGAAACTCCTGCCCTGAAACTCATGCCCTGAAACTCCTGCCCTGAAACTCATGCCCTGAATCTCCTGTCCTGAAACTCATGCCCTGAATCTCATGCCCTGAATCTCATGCCCTGAAACTCCTGCACTGAAACACCTGCCCTGAATTTCCTGCCCTGAAAATCATGCCCTGAATCTCATGCCCTGAATCTCATGCTCTGAAACTCGTGCACTGAATCTCATGCCCTCAAGTTCCTGCACTGAAACTCATGCCCTGAATCTCATGCCCTGAAACTCATGCCCTGAACCTCAAGCCCTGAAACTCAAGCCCTGAATCTCATGCCCTGAAACTCATGCCCTGAATCTCCTGTCCTGAAACTCATGCCCTGAATCTCATGCCCTCAAGTTCCTGCACTGAAACTCATGCCCTGAAACTCATGTCCTGAATCTCATTCCCTGAAACTCATGTCCTGAAACTTATGCCCTGAAACTCATGCCCTTAAACTCAAGCCCTGAATCTCATGCCCTGAATCTCATGCCCTGAAAGTCCTGCACTGAAACACCTGCCCTGAATCTCCTGCCCTGAAAATCATGCCCTGAATTTCATGCCCTGAATCTCATGCTCTGAAACTCATGCACTGAATCTCATGCCCTCAAGTTCCTGGACTGAAACTCATGCCCTGAATCTCATGACCTGAAACTCATGCCCTGAACCTCATGCCCTGAAACTCAAGCCCTGAATCTCATGCCCTGAAACTCATGCCCTAAATCACATACCCAGAAACTCCTGCCCTGAAACTCATGCACTGAAACTCATGCCCTGAATCACATGCCCTACAACTTCTGCCCTGAAACTCATGCCCTGAAACTCATGCACTGAATCTCCTGTACTAAATCTCATGCCCTGAATCTCATGCCCTGAATCTCATGCCCTGAAACTCTTGCAGTGAAACACCTGCCCTGAATCTCCTGCCCTGAAACTCATGCCCTGAATCTCATGCCCTGAATCTCATGCTCTGAAACTCGTGCACTGAATCTCATGACCTCAAGTTCCTGCACTGAAACTCATGCCCTGAATCTCATGTCCTGAAACTCCTGCCCTGAATCACCTACCCTGAAACTCATGCTCTGAATCTCATGCCCTGAAACTCCTGCACTGAAACTCATGCCATGAATCTCATATCCTGAAACTCACGCCCTGAATCACATGCCCTGAAACTCCTGCCCTGAAACTCATGCCCTGAAACTCCTGCCCTGAAACTCATGCCCTGAATCTCCTGTCCTGAAACTCATACCCTGAATCTCATGCCCTGAATCTCATGCCCTGAAACTCCTGCACTGAAACACCTGCCCTGAATTTCCTGCCCTGAAAATCCTGCCCTGAATCTCATGCCCTGAATCTCATGCCCTTAAACTCGTGCACTGAATCTCATGCCCTCAAGTTCCTGCACTGAAACTCATGCCCTGAATCTCATGCCCTGAAACTCATGCCCTGAACCTCAAGCCCTGAAACTCAAGCCCTGAATCTCATGCCCTGAAACTCATGCCCTGAATCACATGCCCTAAAACTCCTGCCCTGAATCATATGCCCAGAATCTCATGCCCTGAATTACATGCCCTGAAATACCTGCCCTGATCTCATGCCCTGAAACTCATGCCCTGAATCTCATGCCCTGAAACTCCTTCCCTCAAACTCATGCACTGAAACTCATGCCCTGAATCTCATGCTTTGAAACTCCTGCACTCAAACTCATGCACTGAAACTCATGCCCTGAATCTAATGCCCTGAAACTCCTGCACTGAAACTCATGCCATGAATCTCATATCCTGAAACTCACGCCCTGAATCACATGCTCTGAAACTCCTGCCCTGAAACTCATGCCCTGAAACTCATGCCCTGAATCTCATGCCCTGAATCTCATGCCCTGAAACTCCTGCACTGAAACACCTGCTCTGAATCTCCTGCCCTGAAAATCATGCACTGAATCTCATGCCCTGAATCTCATGCTCTGAAACTCATGCACTGAATCTCATGCCCTCAAATTCCTGGACTGAAACTCATGCCCTGAATCTCATGACCTGAAACTCATGCCCTGAACCTCATGCCCTGAAACTCAAGCCCTGAATCTCATGCCCTGAAACTCATGCCCTAAATCACATACCCTGAAACTCCTGCCCTGAAACTCATGCACTGAAACTCATGCCCTAAAACTCCTGCCCTGAAACTCCTGCCCTGAAACTCATGCCCTGAAACTCATGCCCTGAATCTCCTGTCCTAAAACTCATGCCCTGAATCTCATGCCCTGAAACTCCTGCACTGAAACTCATGCATGAATCTCATATCCTGAAACTCACGCCCTGAATCACATGCTCTGAAACTCCTGCCCTGAAACTCATGCCCTGAAACTCATGCCCTGATTCTCCTGTCCTGAAACTCATGCCCTGAAACTCACGCCCTGAATCACATGACCTGAAACACCTGCCCTGAATCTCCTGCCCTGAAAATCATGCCCTGAATCTCATGCTCTGAAACTCATGCACTGAATCTCATGCCCTCAAGTTCCTGGACTGAAACTCATGCCCTGAATCTCATGACCTGAAACTCATGCCCTGAACCTCATGCCCTGAAACTCAAGCCCTGAATCTCATTCCCTGAAACTCATGCCCTAAATCACATACCCTAAAACTCCTGCCCTTAAACTCATGCCCTGAAACTCATGCACTGAAACTCATGCCCTGAATCACATGCCCTAAAACTCCTGCCCTGAATCATATGCCCAGAATCTCATGCCCTGAATTACATGCCCTGAAATACCTGCCCTGATCTCATGCCCTGAAACTCATGCCCTGAATCTCATGCCCTGAAACACCTTCCCTCAAACTCATGCACAGAAACTCATGCCCTGAATCTCATGCCTTGAAACTCCGGCCCTCAAACTCATGCACTGAAACTCATGCCCTGAATCTCATGCCCTGAAACTCCTGCACTGAAACTCATGCCATGAATCTCATATCCTGAAACTCACGCCCTGAATCACATGCTCTGAAACTCCTGCCCTGAAACTCATGCCCTGAAACTCATGCCCTGAATCTCATGCCCTGAATCTCATGCCCTGAAACTCCTGCACTGAAACACCTGCTCTGAATCTCCTGCCCTGAAAATCATGCACTGAATCTCATGCCCTGAATCTCATGCCCTGAAACTCCTGCACTGAAACACCTGCCCTGAATCTCCTGCCCTGAAAATCATGCCCTGAATCTCATGCTCTGAAACTCATGCACTGAATCTCATGCCCTCAAGTTCCTGGACTGAAACTCATGCCCTGAATCTCATGACTTGAAACTCCTGCACTGAAACTCATGCCATGAATCTCATATCCTGAAACTCACGCCCTGAATCACATGCCCTGAAACTCCTGCCCTGAAACTCATGCCCTGAAACTCATGCCCTGAATCTCCTGTCCTGAAACTCATGCCCTGAATCTCATGCGCTGAAACACCTGCCCTGAATCTCCTGCCCTGAAAATCATGCCCTGAATCTCATGCCCTGAATCTCATGCTCTGAAACCCGTGCACTGAATCTCATGCCTCAAGTTTCTGCACTGAAACTCATGCCCTGAATCTCATACCCTGAAACTCCTGCCCTGAAACTCATGCACTGAAACTCATGCACTGAATCTCATGCCCTCAAGTTCCTGGACTGAAACTCATGCCCTGAACCTCATGCCCTGAAACTCAAGCACTGAATCTCATTCCCTGAAACTCATGCCCTAAATCACATACCCTGAAACTCCTGCCCTAAAACTCATACACTGAAACTCATGCCCTAAAACTCCTGCCCTGAAACTCATGCCCTGAAACTCATGCCCTGAAACTCATGCCCTGAATCTCCTGTCCTAAAACTCATGCCCTGAATCTCACGCTCTGAAAGTCGTGCACTGAATCTCATGACCTCAAGTTCCTGCACTGAAACTCATGCCCTGAATCTCAAGTCTTGAAACTCCTGCCCTGAATCACCTACCCTGAAACTCATGCCCTGAATCTCATGCCATGAAACTCCTGCACTGAAACTCATGCCATGAATCTCATATCCTGAAACTCACGCCCTGAATCACATGCCCTGAAACTCCTGCCCTGAAACTCATGCCCTGAAACTCATGCCCTGAATCTCCTGTCCTGAAACTCATGCCCTGAATCTCATGCCCTGAAACACCTGCCCTGAATCTCCTGCCCTGAAAATCATGCCCTGAATCTCATGCCCTGAATCTCATGCTCTGAAACTCGTGCACTGAATCTCATGCCCTCAAGTTCCTGCACTGAAACTCATGCCCTGAATCTCATGCCCTGAAACTCATGCCCTGAACCTCATGCCCTGAAACTCATGCCCTAAATCACATACCCTGAAACTCCTGCCCTGAAACTCATGCACTGAAACTCATGCCCTGAATCACATGCCCTAAAACTCCTGCCCTGAATCATCTGCCCAGAAACTCATGCCCTGAATTACATGCCCTGAAATACCTGCCCTGAATCTCATGCCCTGAAACTCATGCCCTGAATCTCATGCCCTGAAACTCCTGCCCTCAAACTCATGCACTGAAACTCATGCCCTGAATCTCATGCCTTGAAACTCCTGCCCTCAAACTCATGCACTGAAACTCATGCCCTGAATCTCATGCCTTGAAACTGCTGTCCTGAATCTCATGCCCTGAAACTCATGCACTGAATCTCATGCCCTCAAGTTCCTGGACTGAAACTCATGCCCTGAATCTCATGACCTGAAACTCATGCCCTGAACCTCATGCCCTGAAACTCAAGCCCTGAATCTCATGCCCTGAAACTCATGCCCTAAATCACATACCCAGAAACTCCTGCCCTGAAACTCATGCACTGAAACTCATGCCCTGAATCACATGCCATCAACTCCTGCCCTGAAACTCATGCCCTGAAACTCATGCACTGAATCTCCTGTACTAAATCTCATGCCCTGAATCTCATACCCTGAATCTCATGCCCTGAAACTCTTGCAGTGAAACACCTGCCCTGAATCTCATGCCCTGAAACTCATGCCCTAAATCACATACCCAGAAACTCCTGCCCTCAAACTCATGCACTGAAACTCATGCCCTGAATCTCATGCCTTGAAACTCCTGCCCTCAAACTCATGCACTGAAACTCCTGCACTGAAACTCATGCCCTGAAACTCATGTCCTGAATCTGATTCCCTGAAACTCATGTCCTGAAACTTATGCCCTGAAACTCATGCCCTTAAACTCAAGCCCTGAATCTCATGCCCTGAATCTCATGCCCTGAAAGTCCTGCACTGAAACACCTGCCCTGAATCTCCGGCCCTGAAAATCATGCCCTGAATTTCATGCCCTGAATCTCATGCTCTGAAACTCATGCACTGAATCTTATGCCCTCAAGTTCCTGGACTGAAACTCATGCCCTGAATCTCATGACCTGAAACTCATGCCCTGAACCTCATGCCCTGAAACTCAAGCCCTGAATCTCATGCCCTGAAACTCATGCCCTAAATCACATACCCAGAAACTCCTGCCCTGAAACTCATGCACTGAAACTCATGCCCTGAATCACATGCCATCAACTCCTGCCCTGAAACTCATGCCCTGAAACTCATGCACTGAATCTCCTGTACTAAATCTCATGCCCTGAATCTCATACCCTGAATCTCATGCCCTGAAACTCTTGCAGTGAAACACCTGCCCTGAGTCTCATGCCCTGAAACTCATGCCCTAAATCACATACCCAGAAACTCCTGCCCTGAAACTCATGCACTGAAACTCATGCCCTGAATCACATGCCCTACAACTCCTGCCCTGAAACTCATGCACTGAAACTCATGCCCTGAATCACATGCCCTAAAACTCCTGCCCTGAATCATATGCCCAGAATCTCATGCCCTGAATTACATGCCCTGAAATACCTGCCCTGATCTCATGCCCTGAAACTCATGCCCTGAATCTCATGCCCTGAAACTCCTTCCCTCAAACTCATGCACTGAAACTCATGCCCTGAATCTCATGCCTTGAAACTCCTGCACTCAAACTCATGCACTGAAACTCATGCCCTGAATCTCATGCCCTGAAACTCCTGCACTGAAACTCATGCCATGAATCTCATATCCTGAAACTCACGCCCTGAATTACATGCTCTGAAACTCCTGCCCTGAAACTCATGCCCTGAAACTCATGCCCTGAATCTCATGCCCTGAATCTCATGCCCTGAAACTCCTGCACTGAAACACCTGCTCTGAATCTCCTGCCCTGAAAATCATGCACTGAATCTCATGCCCTGAATCTCATGCTCTGAAACTCATGCACTGAATCTCATGCCCTCAAGTTCCTGGACCGAAACTCATGCCCTGAATCTCATGACCTGAAACTCATGCCCTGAACCTCATGCCCTGAAACTCAAGCCCTGAATCTCATGCCCTGAAACTCATGCCCTAAATCACATACCCTGAAACTCCTGCCCTGAAACTCATGCACTGAAACTCATGCCCTAAAACTCCTGCCCTGAAACTCCTGCCCTGAAACTCATGCCCTGAAACTCATGCCCTGAATCTCCTGTCCTAAAACTCATGCCCTGAATCTCATGCCCTGAAACTCCTGCACTGAAACTCATGCCATGAATCTCATATCCTGAAACTCACACCCTGAATCACATGCCCTGAAACTCCTGCCCTGAAACTCATGCCCTGAAACTCATGCCCTGAATCTACTGTCCTGAAACTCATGCCCTGAATCTCATGCCCTGAAACTCCTGCACTGAAACACCTGCCCTGAATCTCCTGCCCTGAAAATCATGCCCTGAATCTCATGCTCTGAAACTCATGCACTGAATCTCATGCCCTCAAGTTCCTGGACTGAAACTCATGCCCTGAATCTCATGCCCCGAATCTCATGCCCTGAAACTCCTGCCCTCAAACTCATGCACTGAAACTCATGCCCTGAATCTCATGCCTTGAAACTCCTGCCCTCAAACTCATGCACTGAAACTCATGCCCTGAATCTCATGCCTTGAAACTGCTGTCCTGAATCTCATGCCCTGAAACTCATGCCCTGAATTTCATGCCCTGAAACTCCTGCACTGAAACTCATGTAATGAATCTCATATCCTGAAACTCACGCCCTGAATTACATGCCCTGAAACTTCTGCCCTGAAACTCATGCCCTGAAACTCATGCCCTGAATCTCCTGTCCTGAAACTCATGCCCTGAATCTCATGCCCTCAAGTTCCTGCACTGAAACTCATGCCCTGAAACTCATGTCCTGAATCTGATTCCCTGAAACTCATGTCCTGAAACTTATGCCCTGAAACTCATGCCCTTAAACTCAAGCCCTGAATCTCATGCCCTGAATCTCATGCCCTGAAAGTCCTGCACTGAAACACCTGCCCTGAATCTCCTGCCCTGAAAATCATGCCCTGAATTTCATGCCCTGAATCTCATGCTCTGAAACTCATGCACTGAATCTCATGCCCTCAAGTTCCTGGACTGAAACTCATGCCCTGAATCTCATGACCTGAAACTCATGCCCTGAACCTCATGCCCTGAAACTCAAGCCCTGAATCACATGCCCTGAAACTCATGCCCTAAATCACATACCCAGAAACTCCTGCCCTGAAACTCATGCACTGAAACTCATGCCCTGAATCACATGCCGTCAACTCCTGCCCTGAAACTCATGCCGTGAAACTCATGCACTGAATCTCCTGTACTAAATCTCATGCCCTGAATCTCATGCCCTGAATCTCATGCCCTGAAACTCTTGCAGTGAAACACCTGCCCTGAATCTCATGCCCTGAAACTCATGCCCTAAATCACATACCCAGAAACTCATGCCCTGAAACTCATGCACTGAAACTCATGCCCTGAATCACATGCCCTACAACTCCTGCCCTGAAACTCATGCACTGAAACTCATGCCCTGAATCACATGCCCTAAAACTCCTGCCCTGAATCATATGCCCAGAATCTCATGCCCTGAATTACATGCCCTGAAATACCTGCCCTGATCTCATGCCCTGAAACTCATGCCCTGAATCTCATGCCCTGAAACTCCTTCCCTCAAACTCATGCACTGAAACTCATGCCCTGAATCTCATGCCTTGAAACGCCTGCACTCAAACTCATGCACTGAAACTCATGCCCTGAATCTCATGCCCTGAAACTCCTGCACTGAAACTCATGCCATGAATCTCATATCCTGAAACTCACGCCCTGAATCACATGCTCTGAAACTCCTGCCCTGAAACTCATGCCCTGAAACTCATGCCCTGAATCTCATGCCCTGAATCTCATGCTCTGAATCTCCTGCCCTGAAAATCATGCACTGAATCTCATGCCCTGAATCTCATGCTCTGAAACTCATGCACTGAATCTCATGCCCTCAAGTTCCTGGACCGAAACTCATGCCCTGAATCTCATGACCTGAAACTCATGCCCTGAACCTCATGCCCTGAAACTCAAGCCCTGAATCTCATGCCCTGAAACTCATGCCCTAAATCACATACCCTGAAACTCCTGCCCTGAAACTCATGCACTGAAACTCATGCCCTAAAACTCCTGCCCTGAAACTCCTGCCCTGAAACTCATGCCCTGAAACTCATGCCCTGAATCTCCTGTCCTAAAACTCATGCCCTGAATCTCATGCCCTGAAACTCCTGCACTGAAACTCATGCCATGAATCTCACATCCTGCAACTCACACCCTGAATCACATGCCCTGAAACTCCTGCCCTGAAACTCATGCCCTGAAACTCATGCCCTGAATCTACTGTCCTGAAACTCATGCCCTGAATCTCATGCCCTGAAACTCCTGCACTGAAACACCTGCCCTGAATCTCCTGCCCTGAAAATCATGCCCTGAATCTCATGCTCTGAAACTCATGCACTGAATCTCATGCCCTCAAGTTCCTGGACTGAAACTCATGCCCTGAATCTCATGACCTGAAACTCATGCCCTGAACCTCATGCCCTGAAACTCAAGCCCTGAATCTCATTCCCTGAAACTCATGCCCTAAATCACATACCCTGAAACTCCTGCCCTAAAACTCATGCCCTGAAACTCATGCACTGAAACTCATGCCCTGAATCACATGCCCTAAAACTCCTGCCCTGAATCATATGCCCAGAATCTCATGCCCTGAATTACATACCCAGAAACTCATGCCCTGAAACTCATGCACTGAAACTCATGCCCTGAATCACATGCCCTACAACTCCTGCCCTGAAACTCATGCCCTGAAACTCATGCCCTAAATCACATACCCAGAAACTCATGCCCTGAAACTCATGCACTGAAACTCATGCCCTGAATCACATGCCCTACAACTCCTGCCCTGAAACTCATGCCCTGAATCACATGCCCTAAAACTCCTGCCCTGAATCATATGCCCAGAATCTCATGCCCTGAATTACATGCCCTGAAATACCTGCCCTGATCTCATGCCCTGAAACTCATGCCCTGAATCTCATGCCCTGAAACTCCTTCCCTCAAACTCATGCACTGAAACTCATGCCCTGAATCTCATGCCTTGAAACGCCTGCACTCAAACTCATGCACTGAAACTCATGCCCTGAATCTCATGCCCTGAAACTCCTGCACTGAAACTCATGCCATGAATCTCATATCCTGAAACTCACGCCCTGAATCACATGCTCTGAAACTCCTGCCCTGAAACTCATGCCCTGAAACTCATGCCCTGAATCTCATGCCCTGAATCTCATGCTCTGAATCTCCTGCCCTGAAAATCATGCACTGAATCTCATGCCCTGAATCTCATGCTCTGAAACTCATGCACTGAATCTCATGCCCTCAAGTTCCTGGACCGAAACTCATGCCCTGAATCTCATGACCTGAAACTCATGCCCTGAACTTCATGCCCTGAAACTCAAGCCCTGAATCTCATGCCCTGAAACTCATGCCCTAAATCACATACCCTGAAACTCCTGCCCTGAAACTCATGCACTGAAACTCATGCCCTAAAACTCCTGCCCTGAAACTCCTGCCCTGAAACTCATGCCCTGAAACTCATGCCCTGAATCTCCTGTCCTAAAACTCATGCCCTGAATCTCATGCCCTGAAACTCCTGCACTGAAACTCATGCCATGAATCTCATATCCTGAAACTCACACCCTGAATCACATGCCCTGAAACTCCTGCCCTGAAACTCATGCCCTGAAACTCATTCCCTGAATCTACTGTCCTGAAACTCATGCCCTGAATCTCATGCCCTGAAACTCCTGCACTGAAACACCTGCCCTGAATCTCCTGCCCTGAAAATCATGCCCTGAATCTCATGCTCTGAAACTCATGCACTGAATCTCATGCCCTCAAGTTCCTGGACTGAAACTCATGCCCTGAATCTCATGACCTGAAACTCATGCCCTGAACCTCATGCCCTGAAACTCAAGCCCTGAATCTCATTCCCTGAAACTCATGCCCTAAATCACATACCCTGAAACTCCTGCCCTAAAACTCATGCCCTGAAACTCATGCACTGAAACTCATGCCCTGAATCACATGCCCTAAAACTCCTGCCCTGAATCATATGCCCAGAATCTCATGCCCTGAATTACATGCCCTGAAATACCTGCCCTGATCTCATGCCCTGAAACTCATGCCCTGAATCTCATGCCCTCAAACACCTTCCCTCAAACTCATGCACTGAAACTCATGCCCTGAATCGCATGCCTTGAAACTCCTGCCCACAAACTCATGCACTGAAACTCATGCCCTGAATCTCATGCCCTGAAACTCCTGCACTGAAACTCATGCCATGAATCTCATATCCTGAAACTCACGCCCTGAATCACATGCTCTGAAACTCATGCCCTGAAACTCATGCCCTGAATCTCATGCCCTGAATCTCATGCCCTGAAACTCCTGCACAGAAACACCTGCTCTGAATCTCCTGCCCTGAAAATCATGCACTGAATCTCATGCCCTGAATCTCATGCTCTGAAACTCATGCACTGAATCTCATGCCTTCAAGTTCCTAGACTGAAACTGATGCCCTGAATCTCATAACCTGAAACTCATGCCCTGAACCTCATGCCCTGAAACTCAAGCCCTGAATCTCATGCCCTGAAACTCATGCCCTAAATCACATACCCTGAAACTCCTGCCCTGAAACTCATGCACTGAAACTCACGCCCTAAAACTCCTGCCCTGAAACTCCTGCCCTGAAACTCATGCCCTGAAACTCATGCCCTGAATCTCCTGTCCTAAAACTCATGCCCTGAATCTCATGCCCTGAAATTCCTGCACTGAAACTCATGCCATGAATCTCATATCCTGAAACTCACGCCCTGAATCACATGCCCTGAAACTCCTGCCCTGAAACTCATGCCTTGAAATTCATGCCCTGAATCTCCTGTCCTGAAACTCATGCCCTGAATCTCATGCCCTGAATCTCATGCCCTGAAACTCCTGCACTGAAACACCTGCCCTGAATCTCCTGCCCTGAAAATCATGCCCTGAATCTCATGCTCTGAAACTCATGCACTGAATCTCATGCCCTCAAGTTCCTGGACTGAAACTCATGCCCTGAATCTCATGACTTGAAACTCATGCCCTGAACCTCATGCCCTGAAACTCAAGCCCTGAATCTCATTCCCTGAAACTCATGCCCTAAATCACATACCCTGAAACTCCTGCCCTAAAACTCATGCACTGAAATTCATGCCCTAAAACTCCTGCCCTGACACTCATGCCCTGAATCTCATGCCCTGAAACTCATGCCCTGAATCTCCTGTCCTAAAACTCATGCCCTGAATCTCATGCCCTGAATCTCACGCTCTGAAAGTCGTGCACTGAATCTCATGACCTCAAGTTCCTGCACTGAAACTCATGCCCTGAATCTCATGTCCTGAAACTCCTGCCCTGAATCAACTTCCCGGAAACTCATGCCCTGAATCTCATGCCCTGAAACTCCTGCACTGAAACTCATGCCATGAATCTCATATCCTGAAACTCACGCCCTGAAGCACATGCCCTGAAACTCCTGCCCTGAAACTCATGCCCTGAAACTCATGCCCTGACTCTCCTGTCCTGAAACTCATGCCCTGAATCTCATGCCCTGAAACACCTGCCCTGAATCTCCTGCCCTGAAAATCATGCCCTGAATCTCATGCCCTGAATCTCATGCTCTGAAACTCGTGCACTGAATCTCATGCCCTCAAGTTCCTGCACTGAAACTCATGCCCTGAAACTCATGCCCTGAACCTCATGCCCTGAAACTCATGCCCTAAATCACATACCCTGAAACTCCTGCCCTGAAACTCATGCACTGAATCTCATGCCCTCAAGTTCCTGGACTGAAACTCATGCCCTGAATCTCATGACCTGAAACTCATTCCCTGAACCTCATGACCTGAAACTCAAGCCCTGAATCTCATTCCCGGAAACTAATGCCCTAAATCACATACCCTGAAACTCCTGCCCTAAAACTCATACACTGAAACTCATGCCCTAAAACTCCTGCCCTGAAACTCATGCCCTGAAACTCATGCCCTGAAACTCCTGCCCTGAAAATCATGCCCTGAAACTCATGCCCTGAATCTCCTGTCCTAAAACTCATGCCCTGAATCTCATGCCCTGAAACTCCTGCACTGAAACTCATACCATGAATCTCATATCCTGAAACTCACGCCCTGAATCACATGCCCTGAAACTCCTGCCCTGAAACTCATGCCTTGAAACTCATGCCCTGAATCTCCTGTCCTGAAACTCATGCCCTGAATCTCATGCCCTGAATCTCATGCCCTGAAACTCCTGCACTGAAACACCTGCCCTGAATCTCCTGCCCTGAAAATCATGCCCTGAATCTCATGCTCTGAAACTCATGCACTGAATCTCATGCCCTCAAGTTCCTGGACTGAAACTCATGCCCTGAATCTCATGACTTGAAACTCATGCCCTGAACCTCATGCCCTGAAACTCAAGCCCTGAATCTCATTCCCTGAAACTCATGCCCTAAATCACATACCCTGAAACTCCTGCCCTAAAACTCATGCACTGAAACTCATGCCCTAAAACTCCTGCCCTGAAACTCATGCCCTGAAACTCATGCCCTGAAACTCATGCCCTGAATCTCCTGTCCTAAAACTCATGCCCTGAATCTCATGCCCTGAATCTCACGCTCTGAAAGTCGTGCACTGAATCTCATGACCTCAAGTTCCTGCACTGAAACTCATGCCCTGAATCTCATGTCCTGAAACTCCTGCCCTGAATCACCTACCCTGAAACTCATGCCCTGAATCTCAGGCCCTGAAACTCCTGCACTGAAACTCATGCCATGAATCTCATATCCTGAAACTCACGCCCTGAATCACATGCCCTGAAACTCCTGCCCTGAAACTCATGCCCTGAAACTCATGCCCTGAATCTCATGTCCTGAAACTCATGCCCTGAATCTCATGCCCTGAAACACCTGCCCTGAATCTCCTGCCCTGAAAATCATGCCCTGAATCTCATGCCCTGAATCTCATGCTCTGAAACTCGTGCACTGAATCTCATGCCCTCAAGTTCCTGCACTGAAACTCATGCCCTGAATCTCATGCCCTGAAACTCATGCCCTGAACCTCATGCCCTGAAACTCATGCCCTAAATCACATACCCTGAAACTCCTGCCCTGAAACTCATGCACTGAAACTCATACACTGAATCTCATGCCCTCAAGTTCCTGGACTGAAACTCAAGCCCTGAATCTCATTCCCTGAAACTCATGCCCTAAATCACATACCCTGAAACTCCTGCCCTAAAACTCATACACTGAAACGCATGCCCTAAAACTCCTGCCCTGAAACTCATGCCCTGAAACTCATGCCCTGAATCTCCTGTCCTAAAACTCATGCCCTGAATCTCATGCCCTGAATCTCACGCTCTGAAAGTCGTGCACTGAATCTCATGACCTCAAGTTCCTGCACTGAAACTCATGCCCTGAATCTCATGTCTTGAAACTCCTGCCCTGAATCACCTACCCTGAAACTCATGCCCTGAATCTCATGCCCTGAAACTCCTGCACTGAAACTCATGCCATGAATCTCATATCCTGAAACTCACGCCATGAATCACATGCCCTGAAACTCCTGCCCTGAAACTCATGCCCTGAATCTCCTGTCCTGAAACTCATGCCCTGAATCTCATGCCCTGAAACACCTGCCCTGAATCTCCTGCCCTGAAAATCATGCCCTGAATCTCATGCCCTGAATCTCATGCTCTGAAACTCGTGCACTGAATCTCATGCCCTCAAGTTCCTGCACTGAAACTCATGCCCGGAATCTCATGCCCTGAAACTCATGCCCTGAATCTCATGCCCTGAAACTCATGCCCTAAATCACATACCCTGAAACTCCTGCCCTGAAACTCATGCACTGAAACTCATGCCCTGAATCACATGCCCTAAAACTCCTGCCCTGAATCATCTGCCCAGAAACTCATGCCCTGAATTACATGCCCTGAAATACCTGCCCTGAATCTCATGCCATGAAACTCATGCCCTGAATCTCATGCCCTGAAACTCCTGCCCTCAAACTCATGCACTGAAACTCATGCCCTGAATCTCATGCCTTGAAACTCCTGCCCTCAAACTCATGCACTGAAACTCATGCCCTGAATCTCATGCCTTGAAACTGCTGTCCTGAATCTCATGCCCTGAAACTCATGCCCTGAATCTCATGCCCTGAAACTCCTGCACTGAAACTCATGTAATGAATCTCATATCCTGAAACTCTCGCCCTGAATTACATGCCCTTAAACTTCTGCCCTGAAACTCATGCCCTGAAACTCATGCCCTGAATCTCCTGTCCTGAAACTCATGCCCTGAATCTCATGCCCTCAAGTTCCTGCACTGAAACTCATGCCCTGAAACTCATGTCCTGAATCTCATTCCCTGAAACTCATGTCCTGAAACTTATGCCCTAAAACTCATGCCCTTAAACTCAAGCCCTGGATCTCATGCCCTGAATCTCATGCCCTGAAAGTCCTGCACTGAAACACCTGCCCTGAATCTCTTGCCCTGAAAATCATGCCCTGAATTTCATGCCCTGAATCTCATGCTCTGAAACTCATGCACTGAATCTCATGCCCTCAAGTTCCTGGACTGAAACTCATGTCCTGAATCTCATGACCTGAAACTCATGCCCTGAACCTCATGCCCTGAAACTCAAGCCCTGAATCTCATGCCCTGAAACTCATGCCCTAAATCACATACCCAGAAACTCCTGCCCTGAAACTCATGCACTGAAACTCATGCCCTGAATCACATGCCCTCAACTCCTGCCCTGAAACTCATGCCCTGAAACTCATGCACTGAATCTCCTGTACTAAATCTCATGCCCTGAATCTCATGCCCTGAAACTCTTGCAGTGAAACAGCTGCCCTGAATCTCCTGCCCTGAAACTCATGCCCTGAATCTCATGCCCTGAATCTCATGCTCTGAAACTCGTGCACTGAATCTCATGACCTCAAGTTCCTGCACTGAAACTCATGCCCTGAATCTCATGTCCTGAAACTCCTGCCCTGAATCACCTACCCTGAAACTCATGCTCTGAATCTCATGCCCTGAAACTCCTGCACTGAAACTCATGCCATGAATCTCATATCCTGAAACTCACGCCCTGAATCACATGCCCTGAAACTCCTGCCCTGAAACTCATGCCCTGAAACACATGTCCTGAAACTCATGCCCTGAATCTCCTGTCCTGAAACTCATGCCCTGAATCTCATGCCCTGAATCTCATGCCCTGAAACTCCTGCACTGAAACACCTGCCC
>NW_027276809.1:0-34877 GCF_030028105.1 Mobula birostris | reverse complement strand
ACCCAACGAACTAGATAAAACCAGTGCCATCCTCCCCATCTAACTACATAATACCAGTGCCGTCCTCTCTATCTCTCTACATAAAACCAGTGCCATCTTCCTCATCTATCTGCATAAGACCATTGCCGTCCTACCCATCTATCTACATAAAACCAGTGCCGTGCTACTGATCCATCAACATAAAACCAGTGTTGTCCTCCCCATCTATCTACATAAAACCAGTGCCATCCTACTCATCTATCTACATAAAACCAGTGCCGTCCTACTGATCCATCAACATAAAACCAGTGCATTCCACCCCATCTCTCTAAATAGAACCAGTGCCCTCCTACCCATCTAACTACATAAAACCAGTGCCATCCTACTCATCTATCTACATAAAAACAGTGCCATCCTCCCCATCTATCTACATAAAACCAGTGCCATCCTCCTCATCTACCTACATAAAAAAAATGCCGTCCTCCCCATCTCTCTGCATAAAAGCAGTGTCGTCCTCCCCATCTCTGTACATAAAACCAGTGCCTTCCTACCCATCTATCTACATAAAACCAGTGTCGTCCACCCCATCTATCTACATAAAATCAGTGCCATCCTACTCATCTATCTACATAAAACCAGTGCCATTCACCCCATCTCTGTATATAAAACCAGAGCCGTCCTCTCTATCTCTCTACATAAAACCAGTGCCGTCCTCCCCATTTGTCTACATAAAACCAGTGCCATCCTACCCATCTATCTACATAAAACCAGTGCCGTCCCCCCATCTATCTACATAAAACCAGTCCTGTCCTCTGCATCTCTCTACATAAAACCAGTGCCACCCTACCCATCTATATACATAATACCAGTGCCGTACTCTCCATCTCTCTCATAAAACCAGTACCGTCCTCCCCATCTGTCTGCATAAAACCAGTGCCGTCCTCTCCATCTCTCTACATAAAACCAGTGCCATCCTCCCCATTTATCTACATAAAACCAGTGCCATCCTCCCCATCTATCTACATAAAACCAGTGCCGTCCTACCCATCTATCTACGTAAAACCAGTGCCGTGTTCTCAATCTCTCTACATAAAACCAGTGCCATCCTCCCCATCTCTCTAAATGAAACCAGTGCCGTCCTACCCACCCGTCGACATAAAACCAGTGCTATCCTCCCCATCTAACTACATAATACCAGTGCAGTCCTCTCCATCTCTCTACATAAAAGCAGTGCCATCATCCTCATCTATCTGCATAAGACCATTGCCGTCCTCCCCATCTATCTACATAAAACCAGTGCAGTCCACCCCATCTATCTACATAAAACCAGTGCCCATTCTCTCCATCTCTCTACATGAATCCAGTGCCGTCCTCCACATCTCTCTACATAAAACCAGTGCCATCCTACTCATCTATTAACATAAAACCAGTGCCGTCCTAGTGATCCATCAACATAAAACTAGTGCATTCCACCCCATCTCTCTAAATAGAACCAGTGCCCTCCTACCCATCTAACTACATAAAACCAGTGCCGTCCTCCTCATCTATCTACATGAAAACAGTGCCGACCTACCCATCTATCTACATAAAACCAGTGCCGTCCCACCCATCTACCTACATAAAACCAGTGCTATCCTACCCATCTATCTACATTAAACAAATGCCGTCCTCCCCATCTGTCTGCATAAAACCAGTGTCGTCCTCCCCATCGCTCTACGTAAAACCAGTGCCGTCCTCCCCATCTATCTACATAAACAAATGCCGTCCTCCCCGTCTGTCTACATAAAAGCAGTGTCGTCCTCCCCATCCCTATGCATAAAACCAGTGTCTTCCTCCCCGTCTCTCTACATAAAATCAGTGCCGTCCTCTCCATCTCTCTACATAAAACCAGTGCCGTCCTTTCCATCTATCAACATAAAACCACTGTTGTCCTCCCCATCTACCAATATAAAACCAGTGCCGTCCTCTCTATCTCTCTACATAAAACCAGTGCCGTCCTACCCACCTATCTACATAAAACCAGTGCCATCCTCCCCATCTATCTACATAAAACCAGTGCCATCCACCCCATCTCTCTATATGAAACCAGAGCCGTCCTCTCTATCTCTCCACATAAAACCAGTGCCGTCCTACCCATCTATCTACATAAAGCCAGTGTCGTCCACCCCATCTATCTACATAAAATCAGTGCCATCCTACTCATCTATCTACATAAAACCAGTGCCATCCACCCCATCTCTCTATATAAAACCAGAGCCGTCCTCTCTATCTCTCTACATAAAACCAGTGCCGTCCTACCCATCTATCTACATAAAACCAGTGTCGTCCAACCATCTATCTACATAAAACTAGTCCTGTCCTCTGCATCTCTCTACATAAAACCAGTGCCACCCTACCCATCTATATACATAATACCAGTGCCGTACTCTCCATCTCTCTCATAAAACCAGTACCGTCCTCCCCATCTGTCTGCATAAAACCAGTGTCGTCCTCCCAATCAATCTAGATAAAACCAGTGCCATCGTACCCAACGAACTAGATAAAACCAGTGCCATCCTCCCCATCTAACTACATAATACCAGTGCCGTCCTCTCTATCTCTCTACATAAAACCAGCGCCATCTTCCTCATCTATCTGCATAAGACCATTCCCGTCCTACCCATCTATCTACATAAAACCAGAGCCGTGCTACTGATCCATCAACATAAAACCAGTGTCGTCCTCCCCATCTATCTACATAAAACCAGTGCAGTCCACCCCATCTATCTACATAAAACCAGTGCCCATTCTCTCCATCTCTCTACATGAATCCAGTGCCGTCCTCCACATCTCTCTACATAAAACCAGTGCCATCCTACTCATCTATCTACATAAAACCAGTACCGTCCTACTGATCAATCAACATAAACCAAGTGCATTCCACCCCATCTCTCTAAACAGAAGCAGTGCCCTCCTACCCATCTAACTACATAAAACCAGTGCCGTCCTCCTCATCTATCTACATAAAACCAGTGCCGACCTACCCATCTATCTACATAAAACCAGTGCCGTCCCACCCATTTACCTACAAAAAACCAGTGCCACCCTACACATCTATATACATAATACCAGTGCCGTACTCTCCATCTCTCTCATAAAACCAGTACCGTCCTCACCATCTGTCTGCATAAAACCAGTGTCGTCCTCCCCATCTATCTAGATAAAACCAGTGCCGTCGTACCCAAAGAACTAGATAAAACCAGCTGCCATCCTCCCCATCTAACTACATAAAACCAGTGCCATCCACCCCATCTCTCTACTATGAAAACCAGTGCCCTTTTCCTCATCTATCTACATAAGACCATGGCCGTCCTACCCATCTATATACATAATACCAGTGCCGTACTCTCCATCTCTCTACATGAATCCAGTGCCGTCCTACCCATCTATCTACGTAAAACCAGTGCCGTGTTCTCAATCTCTCTACATAAAACCAGTGCCATCCTACCCTTTTAACTACATAAAACCAGTGCCGTCCTACCCACCCGTCTACATAAAACCAATGTCATCCTCCCCACCTTTCTACATAAAACCAGTGCCGTCCTCCCCATCTATCTATATAAAACTAGTGCCACGCTTTCCATCTCTCTACATAATACCAGTGCTGTACTCCCCATCTAACTACATAAAACCAGTGCCGTCCTCCCCATCTATCTACATAAAATCAGTGCCATCCTACTCATCTATCTACATAAAACCAGTGCCATCCTCCCCATATATCTACATAAAACCAGTGCCGTCCTCCCCATCTATCTAAATAAAACCAGTCCCATACTCTCCAGCTCTCTCATAAAACCAGTACCGTCCTCCCCATCTGTCTGCATAAAACCAGTGTCATCCTCCCGACCTATCTACATAAAACCAGTGCCGTCCTCCCCATCTATCTATATAAAACTAGTGCCATCCTTTCCATCTCTCTACATAATACCAGTGCTGTCCTCCCCATCTAACTACATAAAACCAGTGCCGTCCTCCCCATCTATCTACATAAAATCAGTGCCATCCTACTCATCTATCTACATAAAACCAGTGCCATCCTCCCCATATATCTACATAAAACCAGTGCCGTCCTCTCCATCTATCTAAATAAAACCAGTCCCATACTCTCCATCTCTCTCATAAAGCCAGTACCGTCCTCCCCATCTGTCTGCATAAAACCAGTGTCGTCCTCCCCATCTGTCTGCATAAAACCAGTGTCGTCCTCCCCATCAATCTAGATAAAACCAGTGCCCGTTCTCTCCATCTCTCTACATGAATCCAGTGCCGTCCTCCACATCTCTCTGCATAAAACCAGTGCCCTCCTACCCACCGAACTACATAAAACCAGTGCTGTCCTCCCCATCTATCTACATAAAAAAAATGCCGTTCTCCTCATCTGTCTGCATAAAAGCAGTGTAGTCCTCCCCATCTCTCTACATAAAACCAGTGCCTTCCTACCCATCTATCTACATAAAACCAGTGTCGTCCACCCCATCTATCTACATAAAATCAGTGCCATCCTACTCATCTATCTACATAAAACCAGTGCCATCCACCCCATCTCTCTATATAAAACCAGAGCCGTCCTCTCTATCTCTCTACATAAAACCAGTGCCGTCCTACCCATCTATCTACATAAAACCAGTGTCGTCCACACATCTATCTACATAAAATCAGTGCCATCCTCCCCATGTATCCACATAAAACCAGTCCTGTCCTCTGCATCTCTCTACATAAAACCAGTGCCACCATACCCATCTATATACATAATACCAGTGCCGTACTCTCCATCTCTCTCATAAAACCAGTACCGTCCTCCCCATCTATTTGCATAAAACCAGTGTCGTCCTCCCCATCAATCTAGATAAAACCAGTGCCGTCGTACCCAACGAACTAGATAAAACCAGTGCTATCCTCCCCATCGAACTACATAATAACAGTGCCGTGCTACTGATCCATCAACATAAAACCAGTGTCGTCCTCCCCATCTATCTACATAAAACCAGTGCCCGTTCTCTCCATCTCTCTACATGAATCCAGTGCCGTCCTCCACATCTCTCTACATAAAACCAGTGCAATCCTACTCATCTATCTACATAAAAACAGTGCCGTCCTACTGATCCATCAACATAAAACCAGTGCCATCCACCCCATCTCTCTAAATAAAACCAGTGCCCTCCTACCCATCTAACTACATAAAACCAGTGCCGTCCTCCTCATCTATCTACATAAAACCAGTGCCGTCCTACCCATCTATCTACATAAAACCAGTGCCGTCCCACCCATCTATCTACATAAAACCAGTGCCACCCTACACATCTATATGCATAATACCAGTGCCGTACTCTCCATCTCTCTCATAAAACCAGTACCGTCCTCCCCATCTTTCTGCATAAAACCAGTGTCGTCCTCCCCATCTATCTAGATAAAACCAGTGCCGTCGTACCCAAAGAACTAGATAAAACCAGCGCCATCCTCCCCGTCTAACAACATAATACCAGTGCCATCCTCTCCATCTCTCTACATAAAACCAGTGCCCTTTTCCTCATCTATCTACATAAGACCATGGCCGTCCTACCCATCTATATACATAATACCAGTGCCGTACTCTCCATCTCTCTACATGAATCCAGTGCCGTCCTACCCATCTATCTACGTAAAACCAGTGCAGTGTTCTCAATCTCTCTACATAAAACCAGTGCCATCCTCCCCATCTCTCTAAATAAAACCAGTGCCGTCCTACCCACCCGTCTACATAAAACCAGTGCCATCCTACCCATCTAACTACATAAAACCTGTGCTGTCAGCCCCAACTAAGTACATAAAACCAGTGTCATCCTCCCCACCTATCTACATAAAACCAGTGCCGTCCTCCCCATCTATCTATATAAAACTAGTGCCATCCTTTCCATCTCTCTACATAATACCAGTGCTGTCCTCCCCATCTAACTACATAAAACCAGTGCCGTCCTCCCCATCTATCTACATAAAATCAGTGCCATCCTACTCATCTATCTACATAAAACCAGTGCCATCCTCCCCATATATCTACATAAAACCAGTGCCGTCCTCTCCATCTATCTAAATAAAACCAGTCCCATACTCTCCATCTCTCTCATAAAACCAGTACCGTCCTCCCCATCTGTCTGCATAAAACCAGTGTCGTCCTCCCCATCTGTCTGCATAAAACCAGTGTCGTCCTCCCCATCAATCTAGATAAAACCAGTGCCAACCTCCCCATCTAACTACATAATACCAGTGCCGTCCTCTCCATTTCTCTACATAAAACCAGTGCCATCTTCCTCATCTATCTGCATAAGACCATTGCCGTCCTACCCATCTATCTACATAAAAGCAGTGCCATGCTACTGATCCATCAGCATAAAACCAGTGTCGTCCTCCCCATCCATCTATATAAAACTAGTGCAATCCTTTCCATCTCTCTACATGAATCCAGTGCCGTCCTCCCCATCTATCTACATAAAACCAGTGCCCGTTCTCTCCATCTCTCTACATGAATCCAGTGCCATCCTCCACATCTCCCTACATAAAACCAGTGCAATCCTACTCATCTATCGACATAAAACCAGTGCCCGTTCTCTCCATCTCTCTACATGAATCCAGTGCCATCCTCCACATCTCTCTACATAAAACCAGTGCAATCCTACTCATCTATCTACATAAAACCAGTGCCGTCCTACTGATCCATCAACATAAAACCAATGCCATCCACCCCATCTCTCTAAATAAAACCAGTGCCCTCCTACCCATATAACTACATAAAACCAGTGCCGTCCTCCTCATCTATCTACATAAAACCAGTGCCGTCCTACCCATCTATCTACATAAAACCAGTGCCGTCCCACCCATCTATCTACATAAAACCATTGCCACCCTACACATCTATATGCATAATACCAGTGCAGTACTCTCCATCTCTCTCATAAAACCAGTACCGTCCTCCCCATCTGTCTGCATAAAACCAGTGTCGTCCTCCCCATCTATCTAGATAAAACCAGTGCCGTCGTACCCAACGAACTAAATAAAACCAGCGCCATCCTCCCCGTCTAACTACATAATACCAGTGCCATCCTCTCCATCTCTCTGCATAAAACCAATGCCATTTTCCTCATCTATCTACATAAGACCATGGCCGTCCTACCCATCTATATACATAATACCAGTGCCGTACTCTCCATCTCTCTACATGAATCCAGTGCCGTCCTACCCATCTATCTACGTAAAACCAGTGCAGTGTTCTCAAGCTCTCTACATAAAACCAGTGCCATCCTCCCCATCTCTCTAAATAAAACCACTGCCGTCCTACCCACCCGTCTACATAAAACCAGTGCCATCCTACCCATCTAACTACATAAAACCTGTGCCGTCAGCCCCAACTAAGTACATAAAACCAGTGTCATCCTCCCCACCTATCTACATAAAACCAGTGCCGTCCTCCCCATCTATCTATATAAAACTAGTGCCATCCTTTCCATCTCTCTACATAATACCAGTGCTGTCCTCCCCATCTAACTACATAAAACCAGTGCCGTCCTCCCCATCTATCTACATAAAATCAGTGCCATCCTACTCATCTATCTACATAAAACCAGTGCCATCCTCCCCATATATCTACATAAAACCAGTGCCGTCCTCCCCATCTATCTAAATAAAACCAGTCCCATACTCTCCATCTCTCTCATAAAACCAGTACCGTCTTCCCCATCTGTCTGCATAAAACCAGTGTCGTCCTCCCCATCTGTCTGCATAAAACCAGTGTCGTCCTCCCCATCAATCTAGATAAAACCAGTGCCCGTTCTCTCCATCTCTCTACATGAATCCAGTACCGTCCTCCACATCTCTCTACATAAAACCAGTGCCCTCCTACCCATCTAACTACATAAAACCAGTGCTGTCCTCCCCATCTATCTACATAAAAAAAATGCCGATCTCCTCATCTGTCTGCATAAAAGCAGTGTAGTCCTCCCCATCTCTCTACATAAAACCAGTGCCTTCCTACCCATCTATCTACATAAAACCAGTGTCGTCCACCCCATCTATCTACATAAAATCAGTGCCATCCTACTCATCTATCTACATAAAACCAGTGCCATCCACCCCATCTCTCTGTATAAAACCAGAGCCGTCCTCTCTATCTCTCTACATAAAACCAGTGTCGTCCACCCATCTATCTACATAAAATCAGTGCCATCCTCCCCATGTATCCACATGAAACCAGTCCTGTCCTCTGCATCTCTCTACATAAAACCAGTGCCACCATACCCATCTATATACATAATACCAGTGCCGTACTCTTCATCTCTCTCATAAAACTAGTACCGTCCTCCCCATCTATTTGCATAAAACCAGTGTCGTCCTCCCCATCAATCTAGATAAAACCAGTGCCGTCGTACCCAACGAACTAGATAAAACCAGTGCCATCCTCCCCATCTAACTACATAATACCAGTCCCGTTCTCTCCATCTCTCTACATGAATCCAGTGCCGTCCTCCACATCTCTCTACATAAAACCAGTGCAATCCTACTCATCTATCTACATAAAAACAGTGCCGTCCTACTGATCCATCAACATAAAACCAGTGCCATCCACCGCATCTCTCTAAATAAAACCAGTGCCCTCCTACCCATCTAACTACATAAAACCAGTGCCGTCCTCCTCATCTATCTACATAAAACCAGTGCCGTCCCACCCATCTATCTACATAAAACCAGTGCCACCCTACACATCTATATGCATAATACCAGTGCCGTACTCTCCATCTCTCTCATAAAACCAGTACCGTCCTCCCCATCTGTCTGCATAAAACCAGTGTCGTCCTCCCCATCTATCTAGATAAAACCAGTGCCGTCGTACCCAAAGAACTAGATAAAACCAGCGCCATCCTCCCCGTCTAACTACATAATACCAGTGCCATCCTCTCCATCTCTCTACATAAAACCAGTGCCCTTTTCCTCATCTATCTACATAAGACCATGGCCGTCCTACCCATCTATATACATAATACCAGTGCCGTACTCTCCATCTCTCTACATGAATCCAGTGCCGTCCTACCCATCTATCTACGTAAAACCAGTGCCGTGTTCTCAATCTCTCTACATAAAACCAGTGCCATCCTACCCTTTTAACTACATAAAACCAGTGCCGTCCTACCCACCCGTCTACATAAAACCAATGTCATCCTCCCCACCTTTCTACATAAAACCAGTGCCGTCCTCCCCATCTATCTATATAAAACTAGTGCCACGCTTTCCATCTCTCTACATAATACCAGTGCTGTACTCCCCATCTAACTACATAAAACCAGTGCCGTCCTCCCCATCTATCTACGTAAAATCAGTGCCATCCTACTCATCTATCTACATAAAACCAGTGCCATCCTCCCCATATATCTACATAAAACCAGTGCCGTCCTCCCCATCTATCTAAATAAAACCAGTACCATCCTACCCATCTATCTACATAAAACCAGTGCCGTCCTCCCCATCTATCTACATAAAACCAGTGCAGTCCTCCCCATCTATCTAAATAAAACCAGTGCCATCCTACCCATCTATCTACATAAAGACAGTGCTGTCCTCCCCATCTATCTACATAAAACTAGTCGTCCTCTGCATCTCTCTACATAAAACCAGTGCCACCCTACCCATCTATATACATAATAACAGTGCCGTACTCTACATCTCTCTCATAAAACCAGTACCGTCCTCCCCATCTGTCTGCATAAAACCGGTGTCGTCCTCCCCATCAATCTAGATAAAACCAGTGCCATCGTACCCAACGAACTAGATAAAACCATTCCCGTCCTACCCATCTATCTACATAAAACCAGTGCCGTGCTACTGATCCATCAACATAAAACCAGTGTCGTCCTCCCCATCTATCTGCATAAAACCAGTGCAGTCCACCCCATCTATCTACATAAAACCAGTGCCCATTCTCTCCATCTCTCTACATGAATCCAGTGCCGTCCTCCACATCTCTCTACATAAAACCAGTGCCATCCTACTCATCTATCTACATAAAACCAGTGCCGTCCTACTGATCCATCAACATAAAACCAGTGCATTCCACCCCATCTCTCTAAATAGAACCATTGCCCTCCTACCCATCTAACTACATAAAACCAGTGCCGTCCTCCTCATCTATCTACATAAAACCAGTGCCGACCTACCCATCTATCTACATAAAACCAGTGCCGTCCCACCCATCTACCTACAAAAAACCAGTGCCACCCTACAGATCTATATACATAATACCAGTGCCGTACTCTCCATCTCTCTCATAAAACCAGTACCGTCCTCACCATCTGTCTGCATAAAACCAGTGTCATCCTCCCCATCTGTCTAGATAAAACCAGTGCCGTCGTACCCAACGAACTAGATAAAACCAGTGCCATCCTCCCCGTCTAACTACATAATACCAGTGCCATCCTCTCCATCTCTCTACATAAAACCAGTGCCATTTTCCTCATCTATCTACATAAGACCATGGCCGTCCTACCCATCTATATACATAATACCAGTGCCGTACTCTCCATCTCTCTACATGAATCCAGTGCTGTCCTACCCATCTATCTACGTAAAACCAGTGCCGTGTTCTCAATCTCTCTACATAAAACCAGTGCCATCCTCCCCATCTCTCTAAATAAAACCAGTGCCGTCCTACCCTCCCGTCTACAATAAAACCAGTGCCATCCTACCCATCTAACTACATAAAACCTGTGCCGTCCGCCCCAACTAAGTACATAAAACCAGTGTCATCCTCCCCAACTATCTACATAAAACCAGTGCCGTCCTCCCCATCTATCTATATAAAACTAGTGCCATCCTTTCCATCTCTCTACATAATACCAGTGCTGCCCTCCCCACCTAACTACATAAAACCAGTGCCGTCCTCCCCATCTATCTACATAAAATCAGTGCCATCCTACTCATCTATCTACATAAAACCAGTGCCATCCTCCCCATATATCTACATAAAACCAGTGCCGTCCTCCCCATCTATCTAAATAAAACCAGTCCCATACTCTCCAGCTCTCTCATAAAACCAGTACCGTCCTCCCCATCTGTCTGCATAAAACCAGTGTCGTCCTCCCCATCAATCTAGATAAAACCAGTGCCGTCGTACCCAACGAACTAGATAAAACCAGTGCCAACCTCCCCATCTAACTACATAATACCAGTGCCGTCCTCTCCATCTCTCTACATAAAACCAGTGCCATCTTCCTCATCTATCTGCATAAGACCATTGCCGTCCTACCCATCTATCTACATAAAACCAGTGCCATGCTACTGATCCATCAACATAAAACCAGTGTCGTCCTCCCCATCTATCTAGAGAAAACCAGTGCCGTCCTCCCCATCCATCTATATAAAACTAGTGCAATCCTTTCCATCTCTCTACATGAATCCAGTGCCGTCCTCCACATCTATCTACATAAAACCAGTGCCGTGCTACTGATCCATCAACATAAAACCAGTGTCGTCCTCCCCATCTATCTACATAAAACCAGTGCCCGTTCTCTCCATCTCTCTACATGAATCCAGTGCCATCCTCCACATCTCCCTACATAAAACCAGTGCAATCCTACTCATCTATCTACATAAAACCAGTGCCCGTTCTCTCCATCTCTCTACATGAATCCAGTACCGTCCTCCACATCTCTCTACATAAAACCAGTGCCCTCCTACCCATCTAACTACATAAAACCAGTGCTGTCCTCCCCATCTATCTACATAAAAAAAATGCCGTTCTCCTCATCTGTCTGCATAAAAGCAGTGTAGTCCTCCCCATCTCTCTACATAAAACCAGTGCCTTCCTACCCATCTATCTACATAAAACCAGTGTCGTCCACCCCATCTATCTACATAAAATCAGTGCCATCCTACTCATCTATCTACATAAAACCAGTGCCATCCACCCCATCTCTCTGTATAAAAACCAGAGCCGTCCTCTCTATCTCTCTACATAAAACCAGTGTCGTCCACCCCATCTATCTACATAAAATCAGTGCCATCCTCCCCATGTATCCACATAAAACCAGTCCTGTCCTCTGCATCTCTCTACATAAAACCAGTGCCACCATACCCATCTATATACATAATACCAGTGCCGTACTCTTCATCTCTCTCATAAAACTAGTACCGTCCTCCCCATCTATTTGCATAAAACCAGTGTCGTCCTCCCCATCAATCTAGATAAAACCAGTGCCGTCGTACCCAACGAACTAGATAAAACCAGTGCCATCCTCCCCATCTAACTACATAATACCAGTGCCGTCCTCTCCATCTCTCTACATAAAACGAGTGCCATCTTCCTCATCTATCTGCATAAGACCATTGCCGTGCTACTGATCCATCAACATAAAACCAGTGTCGTCCTCCCCATCTATCTACATAAAACCAGTGCCCGCTCTCTCCATCTCTCTACATGAATCCAGTGCCGCCCTCCACATCTCCCTACATAAAACCAGTGTCGTCCTCCCCATCTATCTACATAAAACCAGTGCCCGCTCTCTCCATCTCTCTACATGAATCCAGTGCCGCCCTCCACATCTCCCTACATAAAACCAGTGCAATCCTGCTCATCTATCTACATAAAAACAGTGCCGTCCTACTGATCCATCAACATAAAACCAGTGCCATCCACCCCATCTCTCTAAATAAAACCAGTGCCCTCCTACCCATCTAAATACATAAAACCAGTGCTGTCCTCCTCATCTATCTACATAAAACCAGTGCCGTCCTACCCATCTATCTACATAAAACCAGTGCCGTCCCACCCATCTATCTACATAAAACCAGTGCCACCCTACACATCTATATGCATAATACCAGTGCCGTACTCTCCATCTCTCTCATAAAACCAGTACCGTCCTCCCCATCTGTCTGCATAAAACCAGTGTCGTCCTCCCCATCTATCTAGATAAAACCAGTGCCGTCGTACCCAACGAACTAGATAAAACCAGTGCCATCCTCCCCGTCTAACTACATAATACCAGTGCCGTCCTCTCCATCTCTCTGCATAAAACCAGTGCCATCTTCCTCATCTATCTACATAAGACCATGGCCGTCCTACCCATCTATATACATAATACCAGTGCCGTACTCTCCATCTCTCTACATGAATCCAGTGCCGTCCTACCCATCTATCGACGTAAAACCAGTGCAGTGTTCTCAATCTCTCTACATAAAACCAGTGCCATCCTCCCCATCTCTCTAAATAAAACCAGTGCCGTCCTACCCACCCGTCTACATAAAACCAGTGCCATCCTACCCATCTAACTACATAAAACCTGTGCCGTCAGCCCCAACTAAGTACATAAAACCAGTGTCATCCTCCCCACCTATCTACATAAAGCCAGTGCCGTCCTCCCCATCTATCTATATAAAACTAGTGCCATCCTTTCCATCTCTCTACATAATACCAGTGCTGTCCTCCCCATCTAACTACATAAAACCAGTGCCGTCCTCCCCATCTATCTACATAAAATCAGTGCCATCCTACTCATCTATCTACATAAAACCAGTGCCATCCTCCCCATATATCTACATAAAACCAGTGCCGTCCTCCCCATCTATCTAAATAAAACCAGTCCCATACTCTCCATCTCTCTCATAAAACCAGTACCGTCTTCCCCATCTGTCTGCATAAAACCAGTGTCGTCCTCCCCATCTGTCTGCATAAAACCAGTGTCGTCCTCCCCATCAATCTAGATAAAACCAGTGCCCGTTCTCTCCATCTCTCTACATGAATCCAGTACCGTCCTCCACATCTCTCTACATAAAACCAGTGCCCTCCTACCCATCTAACTACATAAAACCAGTGCTGTCCTCCCCATCTATCTACATAAAAAAAATGCCGTTCTCCTCATCTGTCTGCATAAAAGCAGTGTAGTCCTCCCCATCTCTCTACATAAAACCAGTGCCTTCCTACCCATAAATCTACATAAAACCAGTGTCGTCCACCCCATCTATCTACATAAAATCAGTGCCATCCTACTCATCTATCTACATAAAACCAGTGCCATCCACCCCATCTCTCTGTATAAAACCAGAGCCGTCCTCTCTATCTCTCTACATAAAACCAGTGTCGTCCACCCATCTATCTACATAAAACCAGTGCCATGCTACTGATCCATCAGCATAAAACCAGTGTCGTCCTCCCCATCCATCTATATAAAACTAGTGCAATCCTTTCCATCTCTCTACATGAATCCAGTGCCGTCCTCCACATCTATCTACATAAAACCAGTGCCGTGCTACTGATCCATCAACATAAAACCAGTGTCGTCCTCCCCATCTATCTACATAAAACCAGTGCCCGTTCTCTCCATCTCTCTACATGAATCCAGTGCCATCCTCCACATCTCCCTACATAAAACCAGTGCAATCCTACTCATCTATCGACATAAAACCAGTGCCCGTTCTCTCCATCTCTCTACATGAATCCAGTGCCATCCTCCACATCTCTCTACATAAAACCAGTGCAATCCTACTCATCTATCTACATAAAACCAGTGCCGTCCTACTGATCCATCAACATAAAACCAATGCCATCCACCCCATCTCTCTAAATAAAACCAGTGCCCTCCTACCCATATAACTACATAAAACCAGTGCCGTCCTCCTCATCTATCTACATAAAACCAGTGCCGTCCTACCCATCTATCTACATAAAACCAGTGCCGTCCCACCCATCTATCTACATAAAACCATTGCCACCCTACACATCTATATGCATAATACCAGTGCAGTACTCTCCATCTCTCTCATAAAACCAGTACCGTCCTCCCCATCTGTCTGCATAAAACCAGTGTCGTCCTCCCCATCTATCTAGATAAAACCAGTGCCGTCGTACCCAACGAACTAAATAAAACCAGCGCCATCCTCCCCGTCTAACTACATAATACCAGTGCCATCCTCTCCATCTCTCTGCATAAAACCAATGCCATTTTCCTCATCTATCTACATAAGACCATGGCCGTCCTACCCATCTATATACATAATACCAGTGCCGTACTCTCCATCTCTCTACATGAATCCAGTGCCGTCCTACCCATCTATCTACGTAAAACCAGTGCAGTGTTCTCAAGCTCTCTACATAAAACCAGTGCCATCCTCCCCATCTCTCTAAATAAAACCACTGCCGTCCTACCCACCCGTCTACATAAAACCAGTGCCATCCTACCCATCTAACTACATAAAACCTGTGCCGTCAGCCCCAACTAAGTACATAAAACCAGTGTCATCCTCCCCACCTATCTACATAAAACCAGTGCCGTCCTCCCCATCTATCTATATAAAACTAGTGCCATCCTTTCCATCTCTCTACATAATACCAGTGCTGTCCTCCCCATCTAACTACATAAAACCAGTGCCGTCCTCCCCATCTATCTACATAAAATCAGTGCCATCCTACTCATCTATCTACATAAAACCAGTGCCATCCTCCCCATATATCTACATAAAACCAGTGCCGTCCTCCCCATCTATCTAAATAAAACCAGTCCCATACTCTCCATCTCTCTCATAAAACCAGTACCGTCTTCCCCATCTGTCTGCATAAAACCAGTGTCGTCCTCCCCATCTGTCTGCATAAAACCAGTGTCGTCCTCCCCATCAATCTAGATAAAACCAGTGCCCGTTCTCTCCATCTCTCTACATGAATCCAGTACCGTCCTCCACATCTCTCTACATAAAACCAGTGCCCTCCTACCCATCTAACTACATAAAACCAGTGCTGTCCTCCCCATCTATCTACATAAAAAAAATGCCGTTCTCCTCATCTGTCTGCATAAAAGCAGTGTAGTCCTCCCCATCTCTCTACATAAAACCAGTGCCTTCCTACCCATAAATCTACATAAAACCAGTGTCGTCCACCCCATCTATCTACATAAAATCAGTGCCATCCTACTCATCTATCTACATAAAACCAGTGCCATCCACCCCATCTCTCTGTATAAAACCAGAGCCGTCCTCTCTATCTCTCTACATAAAACCAGTGTCGTCCACCCATCTATCTACATAAAACCAGTGCCATGCTACTGATCCATCAGCATAAAACCAGTGTCGTCCTCCCCATCCATCTATATAAAACTAGTGCAATCCTTTCCATCTCTCTACATGAATCCAGTGCCGTCCTCCACATCTATCTACGTAAAACCAGTGCCGTGTTCTCAATCTCTCTACATAAAACCAGTGCCATCCTACCCTTATAACTACATAAAACCAGTGCCGTCCTACCCACCCGTCTACATAAAACCAATGTCATCCTCCCCACCTTTCTACATAAAACCAGTGCCGTCCTCCCCATCTATCTATATAAAACTAGTGCCACGCTTTCCATCTCTCTACATAATACCAGTGCTGTACTCCCCATCTAACTACATAAAACCAGTGCCGTCCTCCCCATCTATCTACGTAAAATCAGTGCCATCCTACTCATCTATCTACATAAAACCAGTGCCATCCTCCCCATATATCTACATAAAACCAGTGCCGTCCTCCCCATCTATCTAAATAAAACCAGTACCATCCTACCCATCTATCTACATAAAACCAGTGCCGTCCTCCCCATCTATCTACATAAAACCAGTGCAGTCCTCCCCATCTATCTAAATAAAACCAGTGCCATCCTACCCATCTATCTACATAAAGACAGTGCTGTCCTCCCCATCTATCTACATAAAACTAGTCGTCCTCTGCATCTCTCTACATAAAACCAGTGCCACCCTACCCATCTATATACATAATAACAGTGCCGTACTCTACATCTCTCTCATAAAACCAGTACCGTCCTCCCCATCTGTCTGCATAAAACCGGTGTCGTCCTCCCCATCAATCTAGATAAAACCAGTGCCATCGTACCCAACGAACTAGATAAAACCATTCCCGTCCTACCCATCTATCTACATAAAACCAGTGCCGTGCTACTGATCCATCAACATAAAACCAGTGTCGTCCTCCCCATCTATCTGCATAAAACCAGTGCAGTCCACCCCATCTATCTACATAAAACCAGTGCCCATTCTCTCCATCTCTCTACATGAATCCAGTGCCGTCCTCCACATCTCTCTACATAAAACCAGTGCCATCCTACTCATCTATCTACATAAAACCAGTGCCGTCCTACTGATCCATCAACATAAAACCAGTGCATTCCACCCCATCTCTCTAAATAGAACCATTGCCCTCCTACCCATCTAACTACATAAAACCAGTGCCGTCCTCCTCATCTATCTACATAAAACCAGTGCCGACCTACCCATCTATCTACATAAAACCAGTGCCGTCCCACCCATCTACCTACAAAAAACCAGTGCCACCCTACAGATCTATATACATAATACCAGTGCCGTACTCTCCATCTCTCTCATAAAACCAGTACCGTCCTCACCATCTGTCTGCATAAAACCAGTGTCATCCTCCCCATCTGTCTAGATAAAACCAGTGCCGTCGTACCCAACGAACTAGATAAAACCAGTGCCATCCTCCCCGTCTAACTACATAATACCAGTGCCATCCTCTCCATCTCTCTACATAAAACCAGTGCCATTTTCCTCATCTATCTACATAAGACCATGGCCGTCCTACCCATCTATATACATAATACCAGTGCCGTACTCTCCATCTCTCTACATGAATCCAGTGCTGTCCTACCCATCTATCTACGTAAAACCAGTGCCGTGTTCTCAATCTCTCTACATAAAACCAGTGCCATCCTCCCCATCTCTCTAAATAAAACCAGTGCCGTCCTACCCCTCCCGTCTACATAAAACCAGTGCCATCCTACCCATCTAACTACATAAAACCTGTGCCGTCCGCCCCAACTAAGTACATAAAACCAGTGTCATCCTCCCCAACTATCTACATAAAACCAGTGCCGTCCTCCCCATCTATCTATATAAAACTAGTGCCATCCTTTCCATCTCTCTACATAATACCAGTGCTGTCCTCCCCATCTAACTACATAAAACCAGTGCCGTCCTCCCCATCTATCTACATAAAATCAGTGCCATCCTACTCATCTATCTACATAAAACCAGTGCCATCCTCCCCATATATCTACATAAAACCAGTGCCGTCCTCCCCATCTATCTAAATAAAACCAGTCCCATACTCTCCATCTCTCTCATAAAACCAGTACCGTCTTCCCCATCTGTCTGCATAAAACCAGTGTCGTCCTCCCCCATCTGTCTGCATAAAACCAGTGTCGTCCTCCCCATCAATCTAGATAAAACCAGTGCCCGTTCTCTCCATCTCTCTACATGAATCCAGTACCGTCCTCCACATCTCTCTACATAAAACCAGTGCCCTCCTACCCATCTAACTACATAAAACCAGTGCTGTCCTCCCCATCTATCTACATAAAAAAAATGCCGTTCTCCTCATCTGTCTGCATAAAAGCAGTGTAGTCCTCCCCATCTCTCTACATAAAACCAGTGCCTTCCTACCCATCTATCTACATAAAACCAGTGTCGTCCACCCCATCTATCTACATAAAATCAGTGCCATCCTACTCATCTATCTACATAAAACCAGTGCCATCCACCCCATCTCTCTGTATAAAACCAGAGCCGTCCTCTCTATCTCTCTACATAAAACCAGTGTCGTCCACCCATCTATCTACATAAAATCATTGCCATCCTCCCCATGTATCCACATAAAACCAGTCCTGTCCTCTGCATCTCTCTACATAAAACCAGTGCCACCATACCCATCTATATACATAATACCAGTGCCGTACTCTTCATCTCTCTCATAAAACTAGTACCGTCCTCCCCATCTATTTGCATAAAACCAGTGTCGTCCTCCCCATCAATCTAGATAAAACCAGTGCCGTCGTACCCAACGAACTAGATAAAACCAGTGCCATCCTCCCCATCTAACTACATAATACCAGTCCCGTTCTCTCCATCTCTCTACATGAATCCAGTGCCGTCCTCCACATCTCTCTACATAAAACCAGTGCAATCCTACTCATCTATCTACATAAAAACAGTGCCGTCCTACTGATCCATCAACATAAAACCAGTGCCATCCACCGCATCTCTCTAAATAAAACCAGTGCCCTCCTACCCATCTAACTACATAAAACCAGTGCCGTCCTCCTCATCTATCTACATAAAACCAGTGCCGTCCTACCCATCTATCTACATAAAACCAGTGCCGTCCCACCCATCTATCTACATAAAACCAGTGCCACCCTACACATCTATATGCATAATACCAGTGCCGTACTCTCCATCTCTCTCATAAAACCAGTACCGTCCTCCCCATCTGTCTGCATAAAACCAGTGTCGTCCTCCCCATCTATCTAGATAAAACCAGTGCCGTCGTACCCAACGAACTAGATAAAACCAGTGCCATCCTCCCCGTCTAACTACATAATACCAGTGCCGTCCTCTCCATCTCTCTGCATAAAACCAGTGCCATCTTCCTCATCTATCTACATAAGACCATGGCCGTCCTACCCATCTATATACATAATACCAGTGCCGTACTCTCCATCTCTCTACATGAATCCAGTGCCGTCCTACCCATCTATCGACGTAAAACCAGTGCAGTGTTCTCAATCTCTCTACATAAAACCAGTGCCATCCTCCCCATCTCTCTAAATAAAACCAGTGCCGTCCTACCCCACCCGTCTACATAAAACCAGTGCCATCCTACCCATCTAACTACATAAAACCTGTGCCGTCAGCCCCAACTAAGTACATAAAACCAGTGTCATCCTCCCCACCTATCTACATAAAGCCAGTGCCGTCCTCCCCATCTATCTATATAAAACTAGTGCCATCCTTTCCATCTCTCTACATAATACCAGTGCTGTCCTCCCCATCTAACTACATAAAACCAGTGCCGTCCTCCCCATCTATCTACATAAAATCAGTGCCATCCTACTCATCTATCTACATAAAACCAGTGCCATCCTCCCCATATATCTACATAAAACCAGTGCCGTCCTCCCCATCTATCTAAATAAAACCAGTCCCATACTCTCCATCTCTCTCATAAAACCAGTACCGTCTTCCCCATCTGTCTGCATAAAACCAGTGTCGTCCTCCCCCATCTGTCTGCATAAAACCAGTGTCGTCCTCCCCATCAATAGATAAAACCAGTGCCCGTTCTCTCCATCTCTCTACATGAATCCAGTACCGTCCTCCACATCTCTCTACATAAAACCAGTGCCCTCCTACCCATCTAACTACATAAAACCAGTGCTGTCCTCCCCATCTATCTACATAAAAAAAATGCCGTTCTCCTCATCTGTCTGCATAAAAGCAGTGTAGTCCTCCCCATCTCTCTACATAAAACCAGTGCCTTCCTACCCATAAATCTACATAAAACCAGTGTCGTCCACCCCATCTATCTACATAAAATCAGTGCCATCCTACTCATCTATCTACATAAAACCAGTGCCATCCACCCCATCTCTCTGTATAAAACCAGAGCCGTCCTCTCTATCTCTCTACATAAAACCAGTGTCGTCCACCCATCTATCTACATAAAACCAGTGCCATGCTACTGATCCATCAGCATAAAACCAGTGTCGTCCTCCCCATCCATCTATATAAAACTAGTGCAATCCTTTCCATCTCTCTACATGAATCCAGTGCCGTCCTCCACATCTATCTACATAAAACCAGTGCCGTGCTACTGATCCATCAACATAAAACCAGTGTCGTCCTCCCCATCTATCTACATAAAACCAGTGCCCGTTCTCTCCATCTCTCTACATGAATCCAGTGCCATCCTCCACATCTCCCTACATAAAACCAGTGCAATCCTACTCATCTATCGACATAAAACCAGTGCCCGTTCTCTCCATCTCTCTACATGAATCCAGTGCCATCCTCCACATCTCTCTACATAAAACCAGTGCAATCCTACTCATCTATCTACATAAAACCAGTGCCGTCCTACTGATCCATCAACATAAAACCAATGCCATCCACCCCATCTCTCTAAATAAAACCAGTGCCCTCCTACCCATATAACTACATAAAACCAGTGCCGTCCTCCTCATCTATCTACATAAAACCAGTGCCGTCCTACCCATCTATCTACATAAAACCAGTGCCGTCCCACCCATCTATCTACATAAAACCATTGCCACCCTACACATCTATATGCATAATACCAGTGCAGTACTCTCCATCTCTCTCATAAAACCAGTACCGTCCTCCCCATCTGTCTGCATAAAACCAGTGTCGTCCTCCCCATCTATCTAGATAAAACCAGTGCCGTCGTACCCAACGAACTAAATAAAACCAGCGCCATCCTCCCCGTCTAACTACATAATACCAGTGCCATCCTCTCCATCTCTCTGCATAAAACCAATGCCATTTTCCTCATCTATCTACATAAGACCATGGCCGTCCTACCCATCTATATACATAATACCAGTGCCGTACTCTCCATCTCTCTACATGAATCCAGTGCCGTCCTACCCATCTATCTACGTAAAACCAGTGCAGTGTTCTCAAGCTCTCTACATAAAACCAGTGCCATCCTCCCCATCTCTCTAAATAAAACCACTGCCGTCCTACCCACCCGTCTACATAAAACCAGTGCCATCCTACCCATCTAACTACATAAAACCTGTGCCGTCAGCCCCAACTAAGTACATAAAACCAGTGTCATCCTCCCCACCTATCTACATAAAACCAGTGCCGTCCTCCCCATCTATCTATATAAAACTAGTGCCATCCTTTCCATCTCTCTACATAATACCAGTGCTGTCCTCCCCATCTAACTACATAAAACCAGTGCCGTCCTCCCCATCTATCTACATAAAATCAGTGCCATCCTACTCATCTATCTACATAAAACCAGTGCCATCCTCCCCATATATCTACATAAAACCAGTGCCGTCCTCCCCATCTATCTAAATAAAACCAGTCCCATACTCTCCATCTCTCTCATAAAACCAGTACCGTCTTCCCCATCTGTCTGCATAAAACCAGTGTCGTCCTCCCCATCTGTCTGCATAAAACCAGTGTCGTCCTCCCCATCAATCTAGATAAAACCAGTGCCCGTTCTCTCCATCTCTCTACATGAATCCAGTACCGTCCTCCACATCTCTCTACATAAAACCAGTGCCCTCCTACCCATCTAACTACATAAAACCAGTGCTGTCCTCCCCATCTATCTACATAAAAAAAATGCCGTTCTCCTCATCTGTCTGCATAAAAGCAGTGTAGTCCTCCCCATCTCTCTACATAAAACCAGTGCCTTCCTACCCATAAATCTACATAAAACCAGTGTCGTCCACCCCATCTATCTACATAAAATCAGTGCCATCCTACTCATCTATCTACATAAAACCAGTGCCATCCACCCCATCTCTCTGTATAAAACCAGAGCCGTCCTCTCTATCTCTCTACATAAAACCAGTGTCGTCCACCCATCTATCTACATAAAACCAGTGCCATGCTACTGATCCATCAGCATAAAACCAGTGTCGTCCTCCCCATCCATCTATATAAAACTAGTGCAATCCTTTCCATCTCTCTACATGAATCCAGTGCCGTCCTCCACATCTATCTACGTAAAACCAGTGCCGTGTTCTCAATCTCTCTACATAAAACCAGTGCCATCCTACCCTTATAACTACATAAAACCAGTGCCGTCCTACCCACCCGTCTACATAAAACCAATGTCATCCTCCCCACCTTTCTACATAAAACCAGTGCCGTCCTCCCCATCTATCTATATAAAACTAGTGCCACGCTTTCCATCTCTCTACATAATACCAGTGCTGTACTCCCCATCTAACTACATAAAACCAGTGCCGTCCTCCCCATCTATCTACGTAAAATCAGTGCCATCCTACTCATCTATCTACATAAAACCAGTGCCATCCTCCCCATATATCTACATAAAACCAGTGCCGTCCTCCCCATCTATCTAAATAAAACCAGTACCATCCTACCCATCTATCTACATAAAACCAGTGCCGTCCTCCCCATCTATCTACATAAAACCAGTGCAGTCCTCCCCATCTATCTAAATAAAACCAGTGCCATCCTACCCATCTATCTACATAAAGACAGTGCTGTCCTCCCCATCTATCTACATAAAACTAGTCGTCCTCTGCATCTCTCTACATAAAACCAGTGCCACCCTACCCATCTATATACATAATAACAGTGCCGTACTCTACATCTCTCTCATAAAACCAGTACCGTCCTCCCCATCTGTCTGCATAAAACCGGTGTCGTCCTCCCCATCAATCTAGATAAAACCAGTGCCATCGTACCCAACGAACTAGATAAAACCATTCCCGTCCTACCCATCTATCTACATAAAACCAGTGCCGTGCTACTGATCCATCAACATAAAACCAGTGTCGTCCTCCCCATCTATCTGCATAAAACCAGTGCAGTCCACCCCATCTATCTACATAAAACCAGTGCCCATTCTCTCCATCTCTCTACATGAATCCAGTGCCGTCCTCCACATCTCTCTACATAAAACCAGTGCCATCCTACTCATCTATCTACATAAAACCAGTGCCGTCCTACTGATCCATCAACATAAAACCAGTGCATTCCACCCCATCTCTCTAAATAGAACCATTGCCCTCCTACCCATCTAACTACATAAAACCAGTGCCGTCCTCCTCATCTATCTACATAAAACCAGTGCCGACCTACCCATCTATCTACATAAAACCAGTGCCGTCCCACCCATCTACCTACAAAAAACCAGTGCCACCCTACAGATCTATATACATAATACCAGTGCCGTACTCTCCATCTCTCTCATAAAACCAGTACCGTCCTCACCATCTGTCTGCATAAAACCAGTGTCATCCTCCCCATCTGTCTAGATAAAACCAGTGCCGTCGTACCCAACGAACTAGATAAAACCAGTGCCATCCTCCCCGTCTAACTACATAATACCAGTGCCATCCTCTCCATCTCTCTACATAAAACCAGTGCCATTTTCCTCATCTATCTACATAAGACCATGGCCGTCCTACCCATCTATATACATAATACCAGTGCCGTACTCTCCATCTCTCTACATGAATCCAGTGCTGTCCTACCCATCTATCTACGTAAAACCAGTGCCGTGTTCTCAATCTCTCTACATAAAACCAGTGCCATCCTCCCCATCTCTCTAAATAAAACCAGTGCCGTCCTACCCTCCCGTCTACATAAAACCAGTGCCATCCTACCCATCTAACTACATAAAACCTGTGCCGTCCGCCCCAACTAAGTACATAAAACCAGTGTCATCCTCCCCAACTATCTACATAAAACCAGTGCCGTCCTCCCCATCTATCTATATAAAACTAGTGCCATCCTTTCCATCTCTCTACATAATACCAGTGCTGCCCTCCCCACCTAACTACATAAAACCAGTGCCGTCCTCCCCATCTATCTACATAAAATCAGTGCCATCCTACTCATCTATCTACATAAAACCAGTGCCATCCTCCCCATATATCTACATAAAACCAGTGCCGTCCTCCCCATCTATCTAAATAAAACCAGTCCCATACTCTCCAGCTCTCTCATAAAACCAGTACCGTCCTCCCCATCTGTCTGCATAAAACCAGTGTCGTCCTCCCCATCAATCTAGATAAAACCAGTGCCGTCGTACCCAACGAACTAGATAAAACCAGTGCCAACCTCCCCATCTAACTACATAATACCAGTGCCGTCCTCTCCATCTCTCTACATAAAACCAGTGCCATCTTCCTCATCTATCTGCATAAGACCATTGCCGTCCTACCCATCTATCTACATAAAACCAGTGCCATGCTACTGATCCATCAACATAAAACCAGTGTCGTCCTCCCCATCTATCTAGAGAAAACCAGTGCCGTCCTCCCCATCCATCTATATAAAACTAGTGCAATCCTTTCCATCTCTCTACATGAATCCAGTGCCGTCCTCCACATCTATCTACATAAAACCAGTGCCGTGCTACTGATCCATCAACATAAAACCAGTGTCGTCCTCCCCATCTATCTACATAAAACCAGTGCCCGTTCTCTCCATCTCTCTACATGAATCCAGTGCCATCCTCCACATCTCCCTACATAAAACCAGTGCAATCCTACTCATCTATCTACATAAAACCAGTGCCCGTTCTCTCCATCTCTCTACATGAATCCAGTACCGTCCTCCACATCTCTCTACATAAAACCAGTGCCCTCCTACCCATCTAACTACATAAAACCAGTGCTGTCCTCCCCATCTATCTACATAAAAAAAATGCCGTTCTCCTCATCTGTCTGCATAAAAGCAGTGTAGTCCTCCCCATCTCTCTACATAAAACCAGTGCCTTCCTACCCATCTATCTACATAAAACCAGTGTCGTCCACCCCATCTATCTACATAAAATCAGTGCCATCCTACTCATCTATCTACATAAAACCAGTGCCATCCACCCCATCTCTCTGTATAAAACCAGAGCCGTCCTCTCTATCTCTCTACATAAAACCAGTGTCGTCCACCCATCTATCTACATAAAATCAGTGCCATCCTCCCCATGTATCCACATAAAACCAGTCCTGTCCTCTGCATCTCTCTACATAAAACCAGTGCCACCATACCCATCTATATACATAATACCAGTGCCGTACTCTTCATCTCTCTCATAAAACTAGTACCGTCCTCCCCATCTATTTGCATAAAACCAGTGTCGTCCTCCCCATCAATCTAGATAAAACCAGTGCCGTCGTACCCAACGAACTAGATAAAACCAGTGCCATCCTCCCCATCTAACTACATAATACCAGTGCCGTCCTCTCCATCTCTCTACATAAAACGAGTGCCATCTTCCTCATCTATCTGCATAAGACCATTGCCGTGCTACTGATCCATCAACATAAAACCAGTGTCGTCCTCCCCATCTATCTACATAAAACCAGTGCCCGTTCTCTCCATCTCTCTACATGAATCCAGTGCCATCCTCCACATCTCCCTACATAAAACCAGTGCAATCCTACTCATCTATCGACATAAAACCAGTGCCCGTTCTCTCCATCTCTCTACATGAATCCAGTGCCATCCTCCACATCTCTCTACATAAAACCAGTGCAATCCTACTCATCTATCTACATAAAACCAGTGCCGTCCTACTGATCCATCAACATAAAACCAATGCCATCCACCCCATCTCTCTAAATAAAACCAGTGCCCTCCTACCCATATAACTACATAAAACCAGTGCCGTCCTCCTCATCTATCTACATAAAACCAGTGCCGTCCTACCCATCTATCTACATAAAACCAGTGCCGTCCCACCCATCTATCTACATAAAACCATTGCCACCCTACACATCTATATGCATAATACCAGTGCAGTACTCTCCATCTCTCTCATAAAACCAGTACCGTCCTCCCCATCTGTCTGCATAAAACCAGTGTCGTCCTCCCCATCTATCTAGATAAAACCAGTGCCGTCGTACCCAACGAACTAAATAAAACCAGCGCCATCCTCCCCGTCTAACTACATAATACCAGTGCCATCCTCTCCATCTCTCTGCATAAAACCAATGCCATTTTCCTCATCTATCTACATAAGACCATGGCCGTCCTACCCATCTATATACATAATACCAGTGCCGTACTCTCCATCTCTCTACATGAATCCAGTGCCGTCCTACCCATCTATCTACGTAAAACCAGTGCAGTGTTCTCAAGCTCTCTACATAAAACCAGTGCCATCCTCCCCATCTCTCTAAATAAAACCACTGCCGTCCTACCCACCCGTCTACATAAAACCAGTGCCATCCTACCCATCTAACTACATAAAACCTGTGCCGTCAGCCCCAACTAAGTACATAAAACCAGTGTCATCCTCCCCACCTATCTACATAAAACCAGTGCCGTCCTCCCCATCTATCTATATAAAACTAGTGCCATCCTTTCCATCTCTCTACATAATACCAGTGCTGTCCTCCCCATCTAACTACATAAAACCAGTGCCGTCCTCCCCATCTATCTACATAAAATCAGTGCCATCCTACTCATCTATCTACATAAAACCAGTGCCATCCTCCCCATATATCTACATAAAACCAGTGCCGTCCTCCCCATCTATCTAAATAAAACCAGTCCCATACTCTCCATCTCTCTCATAAAACCAGTACCGTCTTCCCCATCTGTCTGCATAAAACCAGTGTCGTCCTCCCCATCTGTCTGCATAAAACCAGTGTCGTCCTCCCCATCAATCTAGATAAAACCAGTGCCCGTTCTCTCCATCTCTCTACATGAATCCAGTACCGTCCTCCACATCTCTCTACATAAAACCAGTGCCCTCCTACCCATCTAACTACATAAAACCAGTGCTGTCCTCCCCATCTATCTACATAAAAAAAATGCCGTTCTCCTCATCTGTCTGCATAAAAGCAGTGTAGTCCTCCCCATCTCTCTACATAAAACCAGTGCCTTCCTACCCATCTATCTACATAAAACCAGTGTCGTCCACCCCATCTATCTACATAAAATCAGTGCCATCCTACTCATCTATCTACATAAAACCAGTGCCATCCACCCCATCTCTCTGTATAAAACCAGAGCCGTCCTCTCTATCTCTCTACATAAAACCAGTGTCGTCCACCCATCTATCTACATAAAATCAGTGCCATCCTCCCCATGTATCCACATAAAACCAGTCCTGTCCTCTGCATCTCTCTACATAAAACCAGTGCCACCATACCCATCTATATACATAATACCAGTGCCGTACTCTTCATCTCTCTCATAAAACTAGTACCGTCCTCCCCATCTATTTGCATAAAACCAGTGTCGTCCTCCCCATCAATCTAGATAAAACCAGTGCCGTCGTACCCAACGAACTAGATAAAACCAGTGCCATCCTCCCCATCTAACTACATAATACCAGTGCCGTCCTCTCCATCTCTCTGCATAAAACCAGTGCCATCTTCCTCATCTATCTACATAAGACCATGGCCGTCCTACCCATCTATATACATAATACCAGTGCCGTACTCTCCATCTCTCTACATGAATCCAGTGCCGTCCTACCCATCTATCGACGTAAAACCAGTGCAGTGTTCTCAATCTCTCTACATAAAACCAGTGCCATCCTCCCCATCTCTCTAAATAAAACCAGTGCCGTCCTACCCACCCGTCTACATAAAACCAGTGCCATCCTACCCATCTAACTACATAAAACCTGTGCCGTCAGCCCCAACTAAGTACATAAAACCAGTGTCATCCTCCCCACCTATCTACATAAAGCCAGTGCCGTCCTCCCCATCTATCTATATAAAACTAGTGCCATCCTTTCCATCTCTCTACATAATACCAGTGCTGTCCTCCCCATCTAACTACATAAAACCAGTGCCGTCCTCCCCATCTATCTACATAAAATCAGTGCCATCCTACTCATCTATCTACATAAAACCAGTGCCATCCTCCCCATATATCTACATAAAACCAGTGCCGTCCTCCCCATCTATCTAAATAAAACCAGTCCCATACTCTCCATCTCTCTCATAAAACCAGTACCGTCTTCCCCATCTGTCTGCATAAAACCAGTGTCGTCCTCCCCATCTGTCTGCATAAAACCAGTGTCGTCCTCCCCATCAATCTAGATAAAACCAGTGCCCGTTCTCTCCATCTCTCTACATGAATCCAGTACCGTCCTCCACATCTCTCTACATAAAACCAGTGCCCTCCTACCCATCTAACTACATAAAACCAGTGCTGTCCTCCCCATCTATCTACATAAAAAAAATGCCGTTCTCCTCATCTGTCTGCATAAAAGCAGTGTAGTCCTCCCCATCTCTCTACATAAAACCAGTGCCTTCCTACCCATAAATCTACATAAAACCAGTGTCGTCCACCCCATCTATCTACATAAAATCAGTGCCATCCTACTCATCTATCTACATAAAACCAGTGCCATCCACCCCATCTCTCTGTATAAAACCAGAGCCGTCCTCTCTATCTCTCTACATAAAACCAGTGTCGTCCACCCATCTATCTACATAAAACCAGTGCCATGCTACTGATCCATCAGCATAAAACCAGTGTCGTCCTCCCCATCCATCTATATAAAACTAGTGCAATCCTTTCCATCTCTCTACATGAATCCAGTGCCGTCCTCCACATCTATCTACATAAAACCAGTGCCGTGCTACTGATCCATCAACATAAAACCAGTGTCGTCCTCCCCATCTATCTACATAAAACCAGTGCCCGTTCTCTCCATCTCTCTACATGAATCCAGTGCCATCCTCCACATCTCCCTACATAAAACCAGTGCAATCCTACTCATCTATCGACATAAAACCAGTGCCCGTTCTCTCCATCTCTCTACATGAATCCAGTGCCATCCTCCACATCTCTCTACATAAAACCAGTGCAATCCTACTCATCTATCTACATAAAACCAGTGCCGTCCTACTGATCCATCAACATAAAACCAATGCCATCCACCCCATCTCTCTAAATAAAACCAGTGCCCTCCTACCCATATAACTACATAAAACCAGTGCCGTCCTCCTCATCTATCTACATAAAACCAGTGCCGTCCTACCCATCTATCTACATAAAACCAGTGCCGTCCCACCCATCTATCTACATAAAACCATTGCCACCCTACACATCTATATGCATAATACCAGTGCAGTACTCTCCATCTCTCTCATAAAACCAGTACCGTCCTCCCCATCTGTCTGCATAAAACCAGTGTCGTCCTCCCCATCTATCTAGATAAAACCAGTGCCGTCGTACCCAACGAACTAAATAAAACCAGCGCCATCCTCCCCGTCTAACTACATAATACCAGTGCCATCCTCTCCATCTCTCTGCATAAAACCAATGCCATTTTCCTCATCTATCTACATAAGACCATGGCCGTCCTACCCATCTATATACATAATACCAGTGCCGTACTCTCCATCTCTCTACATGAATCCAGTGCCGTCCTACCCATCTATCTACGTAAAACCAGTGCAGTGTTCTCAAGCTCTCTACATAAAACCAGTGCCATCCTCCCCATCTCTCTAAATAAAACCACTGCCGTCCTACCCACCCGTCTACATAAAACCAGTGCCATCCTACCCATCTAACTACATAAAACCTGTGCCGTCAGCCCCAACTAAGTACATAAAACCAGTGTCATCCTCCCCACCTATCTACATAAAACCAGTGCCGTCCTCCCCATCTATCTATATAAAACTAGTGCCATCCTTTCCATCTCTCTACATAATACCAGTGCTGTCCTCCCCATCTAACTACATAAAACCAGTGCCGTCCTCCCCATCTATCTACATAAAATCAGTGCCATCCTACTCATCTATCTACATAAAACCAGTGCCATCCTCCCCATATATCTACATAAAACCAGTGCCGTCCTCCCCATCTATCTAAATAAAACCAGTCCCATACTCTCCATCTCTCTCATAAAACCAGTACCGTCTTCCCCATCTGTCTGCATAAAACCAGTGTCGTCCTCCCCATCTGTCTGCATAAAACCAGTGTCGTCCTCCCCATCAATCTAGATAAAACCAGTGCCCGTTCTCTCCATCTCTCTACATGAATCCAGTACCGTCCTCCACATCTCTCTACATAAAACCAGTGCCCTCCTACCCATCTAACTACATAAAACCAGTGCTGTCCTCCCCATCTATCTACATAAAAAAAATGCCGTTCTCCTCATCTGTCTGCATAAAAGCAGTGTAGTCCTCCCCATCTCTCTACATAAAACCAGTGCCTTCCTACCCATCTATCTACATAAAACCAGTGTCGTCCACCCCATCTATCTACATAAAATCAGTGCCATCCTACTCATCTATCTACATAAAACCAGTGCCATCCACCCCATCTCTCTGTATAAAACCAGAGCCGTCCTCTCTATCTCTCTACATAAAACCAGTGTCGTCCACCCATCTATCTACATAAAATCAGTGCCATCCTCCCCATGTATCCACATAAAACCAGTCCTGTCCTCTGCATCTCTCTACATAAAACCAGTGCCACCATACCCATCTATATACATAATACCAGTGCCGTACTCTTCATCTCTCTCATAAAACTAGTACCGTCCTCCCCATCTATTTGCATAAAACCAGTGTCGTCCTCCCCATCAATCTAGATAAAACCAGTGCCGTCGTACCCAACGAACTAGATAAAACCAGTGCCATCCTCCCCATCTAACTACATAATACCAGTCCCGTTCTCTCCATCTCTCTACATGAATCCAGTGCCGTCCTCCACATCTCTCTACATAAAACCAGTGCAATCCTACTCATCTATCTACATAAAAACAGTGCCGTCCTACTGATCCATCAACATAAAACCAGTGCCATCCACCGCATCTCTCTAAATAAAACCAGTGCCCTCCTACCCATCTAACTACATAAAACCAGTGCCGTCCTCCTCATCTATCTACATAAAACCAGTGCCGTCCTACCCATCTATCTACATAAAACCAGTGCCGTCCCACCCATCTATCTACATAAAACCAGTGCCACCCTACACATCTATATGCATAATACCAGTGCCGTACTCTCCATCTCTCTCATAAAACCAGTACCGTCCTCCCCATCTGTCTGCATAAAACCAGTGTCGTCCTCCCCATCTATCTAGATAAAACCAGTGCCGTCGTACCCAAAGAACTAGATAAAACCAGCGCCATCCTCCCCGTCTAACTACATAATACCAGTGCCATCCTCTCCTTCTCTCTACATAAAACCAGTGCCCTTTTCCTCATCTATCTACATAAGACCATGGCCGTCCTACCCATCTATATACATAATACCAGTGCCGTACTCTCCATCTCTCTACATGAATCCAGTGCCGTCCTACCCATCTATCTACGTAAAACCAGTGCCGTGTTCTCAATCTCTCTACATAAAACCAGTGCCATCCTACCCTTTTAACTACATAAAACCAGTGCCGTCCTACCCACCCGTCTACATAAAACCAATGTCATCCTCCCCACCTTTCTACATAAAACCAGTGCCGTCCTCCCCATCTATCTATATAAAACTAGTGCCACGCTTTCCATCTCTCTACATAATACCAGTGCTGTACTCCCCATCTAACTACATAAAACCAGTGCCGTCCTCCCCATCTATCTACGTAAAATCAGTGCCATCCTACTCATCTATCTACATAAAACCAGTGCCATCCTCCCCATATATCTACATAAAACCAGTGCCGTCCTCCCCATCTATCTAAATAAAACCAGTACCATCCTACCCATCTATCTACATAAAACCAGTGCCGTCCTCCCCATCTATCTACATAAAACCAGTGCAGTCCTCCCCATCTATCTAAATAAAACCAGTGCCATCCTACCCATCTATCTACATAAAGACAGTGCTGTCCTCCCCATCTATCTACATAAAACTAGTCGTCGCTCTGCATCTCTCTACATAAAACCAGTGCCACCCTACCCATCTATATACATAATAACAGTGCCGTACTCTACATCTCTCTCATAAAACCAGTACCGTCCTCCCCATCTGTCTGCATAAAACCGGTGTCGTCCTCCCCATCAATCTAGATAAAACCAGTGCCATCGTACCCAACGAACTAGATAAAACCATTCCCGTCCTACCCATCTATCTACATAAAACCAGTGCCGTGCTACTGATCCATCAACATAAAACCAGTGTCGTCCTCCCCATCTATCTACATAAAACCAGTGCAGTCCACCCCATCTATCTACATAAAACCAGTGCCCATTCTCTCCATCTCTCTACATGAATCCAGTGCCGTCCTCCACATCTCTCTACATAAAACCAGTGCCATCCTACTCATCTATCTACATAAAACCAGTGCCGTCCTACTGATCCATCAACATAAAACCAGTGCATTCCACCCCATCTCTCTAAATAGAACCAGTGCCCTCCTACCCATCTAACTACATAAAACCAGTGCCGTCCTCCTCATCTATCTACATAAAACCAGTGCCGACCTACCCATCTATCTACATAAAACCAGTGCCGTCCCACCCATCTACCTACAAAAAACCAGTGCCACCCTACACATCTATATACATAATACCAGTGCCGTACTCTCCATCTCTCTGATAAAACCAGTACCGTCCTCACCATCTGTCTGCATAAAACCAGTGTCATCCTCCCCATCTGTCTAGATAAAACCAGTGCCGTCGTACCCAACGAACTAGATAAAACCAGTGCCATCCTCCCCGTCTAACTACATAATACCAGTGCCATCCTCTCCATCTCTCTACATAAAACCAGTGCCATTTTCCTCATCTATCTACATAAGACCATGGCCGTCCTACCCATCTATATACATAATACCAGTGCCGTACTCTCCATCTCTCTACATGAATCCAGTGCTGTCCTACCCATCTATCTACGTAAAACCAGTGCCGTGTTCTCAATCTCTCTACATAAAACCAGTGCCATCCTCCCCATCTCTCTAAATAAAACCAGTGCCGTCCTACCCTCCCGTCTACATAAAACCAGTGCCATCCTACCCATCTAACTACATAAAACCTGTGCCGTCCGCCCCAACTAAGTACATAAAACCAGTGTCATCCTCCCCAACTATCTACATAAAACCAGTGCCGTCCTCCCCATCTATCTATATAAAACTAGTGCCATCCTTTCCATCTCTCTACATAATACCAGTGCTGTCCTCCCCACCTAACTACATAAAACCAGTGCCGTCCTCCCCATCTATCTACATAAAATCAGTGCCATCCTACTCATCTATCTACATAAAACCAGTGCCATCCTCCCCATATATCTACATAAAACCAGTGCCGTCCTCCCCATCTATCTAAATAAAACCAGTCCCATACTCTCCAGCTCTCTCATAAAACCAGTACCGTCCTCCCCATCTGTCTGCATAAAACCAGTGTCGTCCTCCCCATCAATCTAGATAAAACCAGTGCCGTCGTACCCAACGAACTAGATAAAACCAGTGCCAACCTCCCCATCTAACTACATAATACCAGTGCCGTCCTCTCCATCTCTCTACATAAAACCAGTGCCATCTTCCTCATCTATCTGCATAAGACCATTGCCGTCCTACCCATCTATCTACATAAAACCAGTGCCATGCTACCCATCTAACTACATAAAACCTGTGCCGTCAGCCCCAACTAAGTACATAAAACCAGTGTCATCCTCCCCACCTATCTACATAAAACCAGTGCCGTCCTCCCCATCTATCTATATAAAACTAGTGCCATCCTTTCCATCTCTCTACATAATACCAGTGCTGTCCTCCCCATCTAACTACATAAAACCAGTGCCGTCCTCCCCATCTATCTACATAAAATCAGTGCCATCCTACTCATCTATCTACATAAAACCAGTGCCATCCTCCCCATATATCTACATAAAACCAGTGCCGTCCTCCCCATCTATCTAAATAAAACCAGTCCCATACTCTCCATCTCTCTCATAAAACCAGTACCGTCTTCCCCATCTGTCTGCATAAAACCAGTGTCGTCCTCCCCATCTGTCTGCATAAAACCAGTGTCGTCCTCCCCATCAATCTAGATAAAACCAGTGCCCGTTCTCTCCATCTCTCTACATGAATCCAGTACCGTCCTCCACATCTCTCTACATAAAACCAGTGCCCTCCTACCCATCTAACTACATAAAACCAGTGCTGTCCTCCCCATCTATCTACATAAAAAAAATGCCGTTCTCCTCATCTGTCTGCATAAAAGCAGTGTAGTCCTCCCCATCTCTCTACATAAAACCAGTGCCTTCCTACCCATCTATCTACATAAAACCAGTGTCGTCCACCCCATCTATCTACATAAAATCAGTGCCATCCTACTCATCTATCTACATAAAACCAGTGCCATCCACCCCATCTCTCTGTATAAAACCAGAGCCGTCCTCTCTATCTCTCTACATAAAA